>NW_020940360.1:14684734-14754688 GCF_900497805.2 Vombatus ursinus | reverse complement strand
ACACACACACACACACACACACACACACACACACACACACACACACATACACACAATTAAGAACCTTTGCTGCAGGGCCTGTGGTTGCCTAGGCTCTTATATTGAAGAAGAATAGGGAAGAGCCTTCAGCAGAGGTCACTAAAAACGGTGGAGTTAGAGTAATGTTACAAACAAGCCAAGATGAGTGTCTTGGCATATATATCTTTCAAGCTAAGGGGCAAGGCAGTTGATTGGAGTAGAAGGCAAGGTCAATAGCTAGAAGTTCTGATCAGAGAGTTGAATGGTCCAGTTCCAGTGAGGGGGGTTGAGGGTGTTAGTATCAAGAAAAAGTTGAACCCCCAAATCAGGAATACAAATTCAGGGGTTCTAACAGGAGAAAAGATCTATGGTTCCAGCATCAAAGTTTCCATATTGGGTGAATGACAAAGTTATGCTGTACAAGGAGGATTCCTATTTGCCCCAGGTTGTGTGTCATGAGTTTGTTAAGACTAGCTTCCCTTTAATTCCCCTCTGCTACAGTGTCCATGCCACCATTATCTTCCTTGATCGAAACTGAAATTCATAAGCAATCTTTGGGAGCTCTTTTAATCTCAATGGATCCCTTTTCTACCAAGTAGAACTATACTCATAGTAGCACAGAATTTAGAGCTAGAGAAAATCTTAGAAATCCTCCAATGCAACCCCATTTATTTTGCAGGGGAGCAGAGGCCAAGAGAGGTCATTTGATATGCCAAAGGTCATAGAAATAGTAAGCAATACTTACCATTTGCAATGGTAGGAGATATCTGCCCCTCACTCAGATATTTGGAAGTCTTCTGCGTAGAGAGGATAATTGAAGAAATGTCATGAGATCATAAAGGAACCAGAACTAGGTCCTCAAAAATAATGTCCTTTCCCCTATACCAAACTCGCCTGTGCCTTCTTGAATCATCACTGTGTTCTAAGTGTACATATAATTCTTTATGATAATTCTGCTTTGCAACATGGGTGTCTCCATTCTGAAGGAAGGGGAAGGTACAAGTATTTATTAAGCACCTACTATGCACAAGGGACTGTGCTAAATGCTTTACAAATATGATTTCATTTGATCTTTACAATAATCCTGTGAGGTCAGTGCTATTATTATCCCCATTTTATGGTTAAAAAAAAAACTGAGGCCAACAGAGGTTAAATAAAATGCACAGGGACACAGAGCTTGTAAATCTCTGAGGACAGAGTTAAACTCCAGGATGCCCAGAACTCTATCCATTGTACCCACCATCTACCTGCCTTTTTAAAGGAAAATATATATACATATATATACATACGTATGTATGTGTGTATGTATTCGTGATCAAAGTGCCTAATAAGTAAAAGGAAGTGTCTAAGACAGTGGAGGAAGAATAAAAGAAATATAAGGGTAAAGATAAACAAATGAAAAGAGAAGAAAAAGGAGATAACAAGTGAAAGAAAAATGAAAAAGGAATTGGAAAAATGAGGGTTTTTGAAGGTCAAATAGAGCCAATCATCCACAATTCAAGTCTAGTGCAGCATAGAACAAAGAAATTTCCTGGAATTATGAGACAGAGGAACCCAGACAGAAGTAATCAAGTCCATGAGCACTCACAGAAGTTATGGTCACCATGTAATCATACAGAGTGAAGTCAGCTGCTCTACAGAGACAGACTCAACAGAGCTGTAGGTACAACGTAGAGAATAACTAGTCAGGTGACAGATGGAATGTACTTTCATCATCTAGTACTACTATAGGAGGCAGTGAGCCTGAGCCCACAAGTAGGAATGTGTGATACTGGTGATTTGCTGGGAAAAAAAAAAATTATTGTAGAATGAAGATTCTGGGACAATTCATATCCAAGAGGGTAGGAAGCTAAGAATTACCTTCCTATGATATTTTAGATTCTGTTGCTCCATCAGCCGTCAGTGTGTCTGTATATATGTTCTATCACCCCCACACCTACCCCCACATCCCATTGAAATATAAGCTCCTTGAGGACAAGGTTTATCGTGTTTGCTTATTTTTGTATCCCAGAGCTTTGCAAAGTGCCTGGATCAGAGTAAGAATTAAATAAATTCTCCTATTCTCACACTCATACTCTCTGTCTCTACATCTCTCTGTTTCTGTCTGTCTTTGTCTATATGTCTCTGTCTCCGTCTCCATTCCGTGTTTTCTCTTCCCCCTTCACTCTCTCTTCTCCTCCTCCCTCTCGCTCTCTCTCCTTCTCTCTGTCTCTGTCTCTCCTTCCCTCTGTCTCTTTCTTTGTCTCTGTCTGTCTGTCTCTCTCTCTCTCTGTTTCCCTGTCTCTGTCATTGTCTGTCTCTCCCTCTCTTTGTCTCTCCCTTCCTATGTCTCTGTCTACCTCTCTCCCTCCCTTCCTCTTTCTCTCTAAATGGTTTTAAGACCATCCCTGACTCCACTCTCAATGGATATAAGGCAAAGAAGAGAGTCTCCACAGGGAAAGGTAGTTATATCCTGCCATTGCACATATAAAAAAACAATGAAGAAAAAAAAAAGAGTTTTACTTGCATGTCACAATACTTGATAAAGAGTAATGCTGTTTGTGACAGATATCCTTAGAATATGGAAAGCAAAGTATTTCACTCATGGCTTTGTTGATTTTTACTAGTATTTAGGGAAATTAAAAGGCGAAGGGTGGTGGAAATGTTATAAGTTTAATTAGGTACTTTATTCCCCTCAATGTGTAAGGAATTAATGTTGCATCAGTAACAAGATTATATGTTCAATTCTAACTTGTATTGACCTAAAAGCAACCTACCTGAGTTATAATTCTTTCTGTCTCCTATATACAACTTCACTTGTTTTGGTTCATTAATCAGAACCACCTGGTAACATAAAACAAATTGGACAATTAAAGAAATGTGAGAGCCTTATATGCATTAGGACGAGAAAACCTGATACCTCAAGAGTGCCTACCAATCTGCAAGTCTGCTAGGGGAATGAGAATCAGGACAAGCAAGAGTCAATAAGAAAGTTCCTTATCATTCATCATTACCACCTCTCATCACAAAACTAGCATTCCATTTTTGCAGCATGAGAGAAATCATGCCAGGTATCATTAGCTGGCCATTCTAATGAAATAGTACTCTTAACCACATATACATATTAATACATACATCTATATGCATGCGTGTATGCTAAATAAATATGCATTTATGTATATAATGATGTTAATGTACAAATGATGAAGATTACTTTAGCATGAATGTTAGCATAATAATAACCAGAATATATAGATTAATGTAATATTTACATGACCACACATATGCTGTCAATTATTTCAAATATCCTTATATGCATACTATGAAATATACCAACAAGATCCATGAAAGAAAATATTTTTCTTGATGACTCAATTTTACAAATCATGATTACTCCCGAAAGAGTGCCCTCAAATACCAAATTAATAGTTTACTAAATGGCAATTTAAGCACTATGTTTCCAAAATCAGTGTCCAAAACTGGAGCAAAGTAGGTGTGTATGTTACAAAGTCAATAGCTCTGATTTAGAGTACGTCTCTTTCACTGGGCCTTGAGTTTCCTACTTCTGTGAAATGACTGGGGGTGGAGGGAAAGAAGGAGAGGTAGAAACCAGATTCCTTCCAGTTCTTACAGTCAACATTAGCACTAAGGTTAGCAATGAAAGTTGGGCATAACAAAAGAAAAAAAAATTATACCCAGTGACCTTCTTCGTAAATGATATCTTACAAGGTTTTGTAAGGAATTTAGCTAATAAGGTAAATCTTTTCAATGTCCAAAATCATTCTTTTTCATTTAATATACTTTTTCATAAAATCATGTTCCTATGAAATGCCACCAGGAAAGATTATATTTGTTTCAAAACTCCAAATCCATTTGGGCTTTCAGTAATCGCAAATGGGACTAATAGCTTCCATAGCTTCTTATCATTCATCATTACCACCTCTCATCCCAAAACTAGCATTCCACTTTTGTAGCATGAGAGAAATCATGCCAGGTATCATTAGCTGGCCATCCTAATGAGACTTTTAACCACATATACATATTAATATTTATATCCATATGTATGTATGTATATTAAATAAATGTGTGTATATGCATATAGCTACAATCTAGAAAGATATATATTTGGATTAGGAGGGATAAGCTGCCCCACTCCCAATTTCCTTCTACTTACTACATGTATATATTCTGCATATGCTTGTATATGAATATATACATATACATATTTGTGTATGTTTCTATATGTATATATTATATACATACATATATACATATATAACATGCATGTGTATGTTTCTATATGTATATATTATTTTCCCTAATAAAATCTAGCAGGAATGATTTTATTTTTCTCTTTGTGTCTCTTTCACCTAGCTCAGTATACATAGCCGGCCCTTATTAAATGTTTGTTGATTGATCAGTCATACCAACTAATCTACAGCTTTTCTTTTGCTGTGATCCTTTTTGGCAACCTATGATAGCCTATGGATCCATTCTCATAAATCTTTTGTGCACAAAATTGTTGTTGTGCAATCATTTTTTGTTATATCCAAATCTTTATGCCACCATTTGAGATTGTCTTAGCAAAGACACTGGAGTGGTTTATAATTTCCTTCTCTGACTCATTTAACAAATGAGGAAACTGAGGCAAACAGGGTTAAGTGACTTGCCCAGAGTCACACAGCTAGTAAGAGTCTGAGGCCAGATTTGAATTCAGGAATACTCATCTTCTTGACTCCAGGCCCAGGACTCTACCCACTGCACCACCTAGCTTCCCCAACAAATGAAATATTAGGATGAAAAAGGAAACCAATTATTTCTATATGGACTCCAGGTTTAGAATCCCTGATCTAGTCCAATTCACCTATTCTATTGAGGAGAAAATTGAGATCCAGAGAGATGAGGTGATTTGCCCAGTTTCATATAGCCAACTGGGATTAAACCCCATGTCCTCTGACTGCAAATCCAACACATTTTCTAGTATAGTACCTTGCCATTGCAATCAACCTACAGAGAAAAATGTTCCTCCATCTCCTCTTCTCCATTAAGAAAAATAATTTAGCCTTTTTAGTTAGCAACTTACAGTTGTGATCTCCACACAAGGTCAAAGCGGAGATTTCCTTCTCTATTACCATCGGGCTTGTGTCTCCATACTCTTATTAACATTTTGTTGTCAAAATTCTATTTATGCATCAAAGTTCAGGCATGAAAAATCAAGGTATTATTTTTCCCAGTTCTCACTTTTCTCTGTCCTCATTGGGAATACCCTTTGGCCTAGTGTTCTGCTCTTTTGCCATCTGAACTTGCAATTCTCCTTATTCAGCACAGCAGCCCTTACCTAGGTTATGTAAAGGCTAACTTACAACTGCACATCTAAGCATCTATATTCGAATTTGAATCGTAATGCTTTTATCCGTGCTCAATTCCATATGTAGCTATTCTAACTACTCATCAATGTAACCAATTTCAATCAATTCTCAACACTCCTCCCTTGAATACTCTAATTCTGACTCAGAACACTATCAACAAGTGATTAAACCAGCCAATTTGGTAGTCAGAGATAAGCATTTGAAGTTCAGACTTTCCCTTAGCACAGCTGTGGAAATATCCTATATAAACAAGGTCACATAAGACTCAAACTTTTCTGCCAATACACAGAGCCACAGCAAATATCGTACATGAGGCATCTCATTGCTGGCTCCTTTCCAACCGAGTGATGAAATCCGTTTATCAAAATCACTGTCAGGTAAATTTTTTTGCAAGACCTTGACCCGGTTGTTCCTTAAACTATAGGAGATGGAACACTTTGTAATATGTTTCCAAATTGAAAGTCACTTATCCTCTTAACAGCCCCAAGAAGGTTTATGAACCAAATGCATGCTAAAAAATATTTTGAAAAGATTCAGTTAAAGCCTAGATGGAAAGCTTCAATGCAATGGACTGTGGTATATTCCCAATTCTATTGGAAATGGGTTTTGAGAATTAGAAGAAGTTCATAGTCCTATTTACTCAGGGAAAGGGGGGAAAAAAGCAAAGCTAAACATCCTGGAAACGGTATGTAGTAAAAATCTAGGATTTCATCCAACTATTGCTTGGAAATGAAAATTCCCTAATGGGAAAAGGTCTTTGAAATGGGACATCTGGGTTTTACTAAGTGGGTAATTAAAAGTTTGAAATCTTGCCTGGAAAATGGGACAAAGGCTCAAATTACCAAGATAGGTGAGACATTCCCCACTGCCTTTATCATAGGAATGGCCAGGGTCCAGATCCTAACAAAACAATGCATCTTAGGTGAGGGGAGTGTTAAACCACCCAGGGACAAAGGTGACTTCAGTATCTGATTTCCCCAGTATGTATCTCAGAAAAGGTTCTGGCCTACCCTCAGCTAAGGAAATATGCCTATGCCTCAAGTCAGACAAAGTGGATAATGCCCAGCAAAGCCACTCTATTCTTAAAAGGCTATGTGATCTTTAGTGACCACAGGAGATCAAGACTTGAGCTCTCCTATTGAGTCACCTGGCATCAACTCAGAAGGAAAAAACATCACTTACTATACACTACTGTCACCTCCTAAAGCCTAGAAGTGAACCTGGGAGAGACCACCCCCATTCAAGCACTGACATGTTGACTCTACTTCACTGTAAGAATCAACAAGATTACAGGATAAAATAATGAGCCTGGATGGGAAGCAATTTAAATAAACAGAGACATCTGGGGAGGATAATAAGTCTTTCCAAACTAGCTTATACATGATCCCTCCCCATATGATATAACCCACTTAATCTTTCTGAGACATCACTATGTTTTTTTAAGAGTCTTGCTTGCAACAACTAAAGGAACCTAGAGATTAGTGACAGCAGATCTGGGTTAAGACTTGGGAGACATTGTCTGCTATGCACTAAGGTTTTAGGATATGCCCGACAGTAAGACCATTATTTTCATCAGGCTGTGCAATGCATTAGGGCAACTTGTGACATCATCTGGCATGTGTTACTCATATCTTCATCATCTTTGCAGAAGCAATGTCCTGGGAAAACATGGAGAATAGGAGGCTTTAGGGGCTGGTTTCAGGGAGGGGTTTCAGGGAATATTTCTCTCCACACAATTCTACAAACCAGGAGGGAAGTGTAAAGTATAATATTGTAGCAGAAATGTGAGCATTGTGCCATGCTAAGAAAATGTTTAGTTAGTTGGTAAGTGTAAATTACTTTAATTTGGCACAAAAGGAAGGCTTCCCGAGGCTACGAGCTAATGCACAGCACATTAGTGCTTCGTAATTGGAATGCAGAAATGCTCAGCGCTGTTCCTTGTGTTGGAAATGTCTTACAAAGATATTTTTGACCACCAAAGTCTATTTCTGTTACATAGAACGTTTGAAAGAATGGTTGGTTTAGTCTCTTTCCATCACAAACAAAATGGAGACTATATAACCTGATGACTGGATCAGAGAACAAGAGTACAAAGATATCCCAAGTCACTCCTGTCTGTATCACTGACAGGAACACGCTGACAATTGTTTTTCAGTTTGTTATTTCTTGACCCTGAAATTACTCTACCTCTTCAAAATAATTTTACATTACTAAGTAGATGCTTTGTATTTGCTGCCTTGGATATATATTCCACCTTCATCCTCCCGCACCCCACATACACACAGAGTAGAAAGTATGCTCCTTGAAGGCATGGCCTATTTTAATTATTGTATTTTTATGCTTTGCACATAGCAGGGTGACTGCCACATAGTAGGCATTTGCTGTTAGTTGTTGGTTGTGTCTGTCCTTCGTTCTCAAAGAGGACCATGACATCAGGGAGACGATGACATGACTAAAAATTGACTTTTTTTTGAGTGAGGGAGGGCTGTGCAAGGTCATCAGCCTCACTTTCTCCTCCAGAGCCATCTGTGGCCAGTGGCCAGATATTCATCCGGACAACTGGAGATAGCTCAAGATGCAATGGGAGACCCTGGCCCTTTTAAACTAAGGTCTTTTAAGGTTCTCACTTTGAGTGAGGCAACACCCATTCCCTGAATAGGCCTCTTTAAGAAGCGAGTCAAGGGGTGGCCGCTTTAATAGAAAAAAAAAATCAAACTGGGAGGGGAAGACCCTCAGGGTTGCTGGCCAAAAGAGAAACAGTTATTATTTACATTCACTCTGAGCCAGCAGGGCCCAAAATATAACCATGAAGTGGTGCTTGGGCAGGGACCTATTGTTGACGTCCAATCTATGAGCTCCAGAGTGAACTGGGTTTCAGGCTTGGTGTTTGAGAGAGAAATCTAGCCAGTAAACCCCAGGTTAAGTAGGCAGCCTTCAGGCATCAAAATTTACCTTCCTGTGGGAGGTGAGGGGAGGAAATGCCTATTTAATGTTTCTTTCCTTTTTTTTTTTTTTGATTCAGACTCCTGTGGCCATGCATTCTTCCTCCAGTCAGTGAGCATTTGAAAAATGGGTTTGAAATGCTTATGGGTCACAGGGAAGGTAATAAGTCCATACCTCACCAGCATAACAAATGCCCAATGGTTATAAGAAGTCATCAACAAAAGCTACAATATGAGCTGGAACACCACAAGGATTCAGATGTTTATCCTCTTTCATGATCAGACACCTACGGATGATTCTCAAAAAAGCATTAGAGGAGGTAGAACAAATAAGAGACCATTTGGGTGAAAAAAAAGAAAGTAGTTGACAACTGAGTGAAGGGGGTTTAGGTTGGGCTGGAGTGGGATCAGCTTATCAGAATATGAAAAACACAGAGACACAGAACCAGAATCTCAGAATGCCTGATTCATACGTAAGTAGGCATTCCCTCTGTAACACCCCCTAAAGTGGCCTTCCAACCTTTGATGATGTCTAGGACAAGGAAACTAATGACTTCCTGAGGTGCCCATTTCACTTTTGAATAAATTTAATTTTGAGAAAGTAGTTGCTGTTTTCCTCCCTTACAGTGAATATAAATGTACATCTCTTTGACTTCCACCTTTTACCTCTACTTCGGTTCTCTGGGGATAAATGGAAAACATTTAATCCTTCTTCATGACACATGAAGGCCCTTCAGATATTTGAAAACAAAGGTCATATCCTCTGTAAGTCTTCTTTACTTCCAACTAAACATCCCTAATTTGTTCAACTGATGCTCACATAATGTGAATTTGAGCCTCCACCTGGCTGCTCAGCTATGAGCTTGTTCCAGCTGACCAATGTCCTTTATTAAATATGGCACTCAGAATGGAACACAATACTCCAGATATTGTCTGACCAGGGCAGAATACAGCTTGACTGTAACCAACCTCATCCTGCATGAGATAGCTTCTTTAGTGAATTAGCCTTTTTTTTTTGACTGTCACTTATAGAACTATAGTCCATTAAAATTCCAAGCCTTTATCCTCACCTTCCTACACATTCACAGTTTTTTTGTTTTAAACAGACGGTGGAACTTTGAAATTATTCCTATTAAATTTCATCTTAACAGATCTAGTCCATTCTTCTAGCCTGTCAGTGTTTTGGGGAACCTGATTCTGTCATCTAACATGTGCACCATCTTTCCCAGTTTCACGTGGCAAACTTGCTAAGCATACCATCTATACCTTCATCAAAGACATTGATACAATGACCAGTACTACTCTACCAAAAATGTATTGGGAAACCAGTATGGTATAATGGAACAAACTCAGAAGCTGGATTTGTAACACCTGGATTCTAATCATGGGTCTACTTCTTAAATAGTAATGTGACCTTGAGTAATTCACTTAACCTCCCTAAATCTCAGTTTTCTCATTTGTAGGATGGAGTGGGAAAGGCAGCATAGATATTTTCTCAGGTCCCTTCCAGTTTTCATCCTATGCCTTCTCTTAGAGTTCACATGGCTCTCATATCACAACTTTATGGATATAGCCATATCTATGGCTAGATACAGTGGTTCGACCAGCTCTAATTCCATTTAGCCTTATCATATATCTCCACCATGTCCCAGGAACATCATGAGGAACATCATTAAATATCTACATATCTGAAATCCAGGTATGTCCATATATCTATAGCATTCCCTTTATCCCTTTATAGATCTAATTATCCTTGCAAAAAAGGAAATTATTTTTATCTTTTGTCACATGTCCTTGATGAACCAATACTGTCTCAAAGAGACTAACACTTTCCTTTCTAAATTCTTTTAGACCACTCCTTTATCAATATGTTCTAGAATTTTTCCAAGCATTAAGTTAAGCTCATTAGCTCATAAGCTCTTCAGTCCACCTGCAAATCAAGCTAACATTTGCTTGAGTTGAGTTCTGCGGCATCTCTCCTATTTGTCATTATTTTTCAATAATCATTTTAATTTATAGGACCTGGCCAGTTTGAACTTCTTTCTCACTTGCTCACCTCTTTACCTCCATTTCCCCTTCCCTACTTCCCACTTAAAGATCTGTCCCAGGATAACTTCAAAATAGAGACAAGTACAGGAAAAATAAAACCCTAAAATTAAAACAATCAAAAAAAAGAATCATACTTTTTGGGTATCTCAGGTGAAACACAGAATTTGAGGGATGTCCTACTACTCTAAATGGTTTACTTTGAACATTCTTAACTGTTTAGACTATTGAGTTTATTGTGTTTATTTTTAGAATGATTGAAAGTAACTCTCTACTTCACCTTCACCATCATTCCAGACTTGGACAAGCTTATGTAAATGTCTATGAATTCCTATGGTACCTTAATGCTAATTAGTGATTTGCTGAAAGGTGCTTTCAGAAGATTAATCGTGAAGTTTTGTTCTTTTGGGAAATCCAAAAGAGTTTTTGGATCAAAAACTTTGAATTAAAGTTTGTTTTTCCCCCTAATTCACAACCAAATATTCATTTCTTATTCTATGTCATTATTCATAAGAAATTCTCAATGATACCCATGTCTTCACCACTTAATCTGACTACCAACTATACAGTCAAGAGAACTGCAATGTCTATAAGATCCCCAGAGAGATCTATGCTGAAAAGTTTGCCTATTTTTATAGATTCTCACTCATTCTTCTATAAACATCAAAAAGTGGTAAATACAAAGAAAAGAAAAATTTCTTCACATTGCACAAAAGGCTTTTAATGAGGACAAAATAGGCTGAAATTAAGTTTTAGACTTGAGGGTGAAGATACTTCTTGACCATAAATCTATTGAACTATATAATTGAATAATTTCCAAAGGAGGTAATAGAAACAATGATTTCCTTAAACCACATAGGATTACTGAGTTAGCATAAAGAATGATAGACCATTAAATAAGTTAATCCTACAGCAGACCTTAGAGCATAATTTAACTCTTGATAATGTGGCTTTTCAGGTTGTTTGGATTCTTTGAGTGGAATCATGAGACTATAAGCATCTTGAGGGGGAAAAATGTATCTTACTTCATTATCTCATCTCTCTCAGCACCTAGCACAGTGTCCTATACATAGATGATACCTAGTAAATGCTTGTTTTATTATTGTTAAATTATAAGGAAACTTGAGAGTCATTTAATCTAAGCTCTACCTGTTTCATGGCTCCCCTCTGTAACATACCCAATAAATGACTTTTCAAACTTAGATTAAAATCATTCAGTGACAAGGACCCACCTAACACAATGCAGTGTTGTTGGTCATGTCTTCATTACATAGACGGAAAAATTTGCCCCTCTATAATTTCTATCCCTTGGTCCTAGTTCTATACTACCAGTCCAAGTAGAATAAGACTAAGGATACATTTTGGAATAAGGAACACACATTTGTAAGTTAAAGGCCTTTTCTTAAAATGCCTATTGCTATTGTTTGAAAGAATATAACCAACATTGCCATCATCTCTATGCAGTGTTGTATTGAGACAAAATTATAAAAGAGGTGAAGTTTGTCTTCATACCTCTATTCTTCAGCTCTCCTTTTTGAACTCTTCCTCTAGTCATAGGATCCCTTTTCCACCTGTAGTACCCAACTCTTCTCATGGTCTGTTTACCAACTCTTTTATCAAAAACAGAGTGAAAATGACCTGAGAAATGCATTTGTAATAAGATGTCAAAGACTGATACGAACACCATTTATTATCTATTCTAGAAGTATTCAAATGTAACTTACTAATGTAAAAAGTTCAATAAATGAAATTGTGAGCATTAGCAACAGGCTGGTGGAGAAAGAATGGGGACCCTTTATAAAGTACCCCTCAAATCACCCCACACAGGCAGTGATTTTTTCTGCTTAGACATATCTGTCTCTGCAAAAAAAAAAAAAGGATACATGATACAATACTAAAGATGATAACTCACCTTTAAATCTTTTTTTTTTAATTTGCAAAGCCCTTTTTTCAAAACAATGTACTGAGGTAGGCAGTATGAGTATAATTATTTTTATTATATAGATGAGAATCCTAAGCCTCAGAGAAGTTAAGTGACTTTCTTGTAGTCCACCACTCATGAACAATGGAAACATGGTTTGAATCCAGGGCTTTCTACTATAGTAGCAAGTTCAAAAACGGTTAACATGGTCTTTTTATCTGAAGTGGCTGCTGCTTAGCTGTATAGGCTATGCTATCAGAACTGTAGCATTCCACAGCAATGGAAAATCAGATTAGTGGAGAAACAGCTGAAGAAAAAATAGTTTCCTACAGAAAGGAAAGAATGATAAAGGATCACCTTGAAGAGGAAGTGTCCTTGAAGTTTTGCAGTGCCAGCATATAGTTTTTATATAAAGATACAAATGCTTCCCACCCTCTCCCCATCCCTGCCCAATTCCCCACACAATAGGAATGGAGAAGGAAGTAGAAAGAGATTAGGGGAATGTATCCAGGAGTGTGTTGGTAAATGTTTAATAATGTTAGCAACATCCTGGGGGGAGGGGAATTACAGAAGACCAACTGGTAAAGCAGTCTTTGTAATGATGAGGATTAGGGAAGGTGTTGGAGTCCCCTTAGTGGCAGGGAAATGAAGGTAAGTTGTACAGCAGCCACAGGACACATTTTTTCAGTTTAATCTGAATTATTAACATTTTCTCATTCATTTTCTTAAATCTAAACAATCAACAAAATAATAAACCAGGTTATGATTTCTAACTTTTGCCTATTTCCAAGGAATAAATGCTCACACTAAAAATTTAACTATCTGCTCCTCTGCACCAATAAGTGCCAACTTCAGCGCACCCCTTTAACATAAAGAGTGTATGGACATTTTTTGAGTCCTATAAAAGTCCTATTTAACACATTAGGAACCACACATATTCCTATATAGAGATATGGATATATGTATGTATATATACAGAGAGAGAGAGAGAGAGAGAGAGAGAGAGAGAGAGAGAGCAGGTCATAGAAGTAAGCTACATAAAGTGGAACTATCCCCCATTCTGTATTTTTTTCCCCAGGCAACTGCTGTTTATTCAGGAATAATTATACAGTATATGGATTATCTAGACCTTTTCCTCCCCCTCCTGTTTCTTACTGCTGCCTCTCTGTTGGCTATTTCATAGCTGAATAGAGGCATAATGTAAAGTGTGTCAATAGCCATCCATACAATTTTGATTAAGGCACAAGTGCTCTCTGGATCTATTTCTCTTCAATGTAAAATGAGATGGTTGGACTAAATGTTCTCCAAGGTCCTTTCCACTCCTACATGTAAATATCTGATCCTATCATTTCTAAGGTCCTTTCCAACTTTTAAATGATACGACCAATTCTTGATATTGATAAAATATTTGACAATTTAACAATTGTTTTAAATTTTATCTAGTATAGTAGAAAGAATTCTTACCACTTGTATGACTTTGGACATTGATTTCACCTCGGGATGTGTTTCTCCATGCGTGAAATGAAGAGGTTGGACTAAATAGCCTTAAGAACTATTAGCTATAAAATCTCATGATATTACTTCATCTTTCCCAAAGCCCTGAATGTGAGCTAAGTATAATTAATAATAACTGATATTTACAAAAACACTAAAGCTTGCAAGTGATTTTCCATCAGTTTTCCTATTTGAACCTCCCAACCACTCTGTGAGGTAGGCACTATAATTACTATTGTTCCCCCTTTTGTAGGTGAGGACACTGAGGAATATAGAGAGTTTCAGTGACTTGCTCATGGCCACCCAGCTATTAAGGGTGGAAAGAATTTGAACCCGTGTCTTCTATTCTTGGAGATCTATACACTCTCTATTACATCATGCTGCACCTTATTGTTCTTTTCATTTTTTAAATTATTATTATTATTATTTTCATTTATAAATTTATTTTCAGGAAACTGAGTTCACATAGTTTGTCTTAGTAACCAGTCAGAGATGACCCAGCATCCTTCACCCTATCATAGGTAGGAATTTCAGATTTTAAGGCATCTGTAGGAGAGAGCGATTTGGTGGGGAAGGTGTCTTTAAGTCATATATAACATGTAGCCACTGCCTACTCTATCTATTAATAGAGAGGCCAGGTCTGAATTTCTGAGGGAGAAAAGAATGAAGCATAAGACGGTTGGCCTGGAAATTACAGAGGTCCAACTGGTAAAGCAGTCCCTGTAATGGTGAAGATTAAGGAAGGAATTGGAGTCCCATTACTGGCAGGGAAATGGAGGTAAGTCATACAGCAGCCACAGGGTCTGTTGAGTGGAAACTATGGACCATACACATTTCCATGATGCATTAGGTCGTATCACTGGGAGCCTGGCCATTTGAAACCTGGTGTATTTCTTAACACACAAACCCTTATTCACAGAGACAAGGAAAAAAAAAAAAGAAGGCCAATCCTCACTCCATTTTCAATCACCATTTTGCAGATCACATAACAAAATGCTTTGAAGAATGTATATTCACCTGGCTGGATTTTTCAACCAAACTAACAGCGTTTTTTTAAAGCATGGAAGAGATGTGTGAAGAGAACAAAGGAATCAGGCGCCACCTTGTGGACAAAAAGTGCTATTTCTTTTCAACTGGACTTTTTTTTTTTCCTTTCATGGATCTAGAATAGTACCAGCAAAGAGAATCCACTTTTCTGATAAATTGCAACCTGGCAAACACATCTATGAGTAGAGACTTGTTTTAAGAGGTGGATTGATGATATTCCTCTGAGAGAAGCTATGAGTCTAGCCTATGTGTTCTCTAATTGATGCTTGTCAGGAAACAAGCAAAGGAGAATTTAGAATACAGGTACTAGACATTCCTATACCCAAAGCTCCTTCTCTCTTGGCCATGGTCCCCAAATCTCTCTGCCCTATGCTTTCTATACCCATAAAGGTTGATAATATCCTTTTCCTCCACTAGATTGTTGTGAGGAATAGCACAGAATGGTTATGCTTGTAAGTATAAAATGCTAATTAGCACTACATAGCTACTGGCTAGAATCATCATTGCATGCTAGTTTAATTGGGATATTTTTTCATTCTTGGCACAGTACCTTGTTGAGTGAAGGATCAGTTGGACAAGCAGGGAAACTGAGGCATGGAAGGAAAAGGAGTTTGTCATAGTTCATGCAGTGAAAGAAAAGATAGAATAGTACTGGTTTTGAAAAGATTTGATCTAGCAGAAACATTCCTACTAACTCTTCACATACTCTAAATTTCAGCCAACATGGATCATTTGCTATTTCCCTAAACTCGCTGTTCCATCTCCTGCTCCCATCCTGTCACCCATACCTAGAATACCCTTTCTTTTCATCTCTACCTCTTAGAATTCTTAGCTTTCTTCAAGGCAGAGACCAGGTACTGCTTCTGATGGGAAGTCATTCCTAATACCACCAGTTAGTTCTTTATCTATCCTTGAATTATCTTTTATTTCCTTATTTATTTATGTTTCCTGATTTATTTACGTAATGTCTTCTCTAGCATTCCTCCCAATAACAAATCAAGCTATGTTACAGAATTCCAGTTTCCCGTATTATGCTACTGAGAGAGTCCAATTACTTTAACTCATTTAAACCCCAAAAGTGGCCACAAACGGGACAGTCATAGATTTATAAAACTAGAACAGCTATTTGTTGTTTTTGTTGTTCAGTCATTTTTCAACTGTATTTGACTTTTCATGACTCCATTTGGGTTTTGTTTTGGTTTGTGTTTTGTCTGGAGTGGTTTAACATTTCCTTCTCTAGCTCATTTTACCAATGAGGAAACTGAGGCAAACAGGGTTAAGCCCAAGGTCACACAGCTAGTAAGTGTCTGAGGCCAGATTTGAAGAAGTACTTCCTTACTCCAGGGTTGGCTCTCTATCCACTGTACCACCTAGCTGCCCCAGAACAGGAATTTAGACCTACAAAAACAGTTCAGTCAACATATCCTTTGTAATCATTTCCATCATAGTTATAGCCTGACCCCAACTTACAAATATATGACAATAAATGGAAGAGTCACCACCCCTGCTAATTAGCTAATTAGTTTCTACTAACCCAATGCCATAGATCCACTAGGGGAGCAAGAGGAAGTGGAAAGTTTAAAGAAAAATTGGTGAGAGGAAGAGTGAGAAGAAGGGAAGAAACAGTAAGAAAGAAGAGTGCTTAGGAGATAAGCCTGAGAAAGGAGTCTCAGATGTAGCTGATCTACTTAGTGATGCCATCATCCCCTCTGAATGTCTTCCTCATTTAGTCTGGAAAAAAACAAAGCAAAACAAAACATTTTCTCCCTGCCAAGGCTAAACTCAGTTGCTACCTCCTCTGTGAAGTATTTCATGATTCTCTCCCATGTTTTCTCCCACTGTGATTTTACCAAAGGAATTCGCCTGGTTCTGTGCTTTGCCTGACTCTGTAGCATGTAATACTTATTGGAATGCATAGATATGTAGACTATAAACTCCTCAGGGACTGAGATTATTTTGCTATTCATCTTTCTATCACCTATACTCATCACATTGTCTGGTACAGAGTAAATACTTCGTTTGCTTTGAAAACAGTTGCATATATTTTCTTTTTTCATTTCTTTTTGCTGCCCTAACACCACCATTTTGAAATTCATGTTGGCTTTGAAGCATTCTTTTTGAAAAACAAATACACTTATGAATGATTAAGGTGTTACCGGTCATCTATCCAGTAGTGAAAACTGATTCAGTAAGGTTATTTCCTTCTGGACAAATACTGCCCAGAGCAAAGAAAGGCTCAATTGAGGAAGTAAAATTGGGGGAATTTGGGAACAGGAAACACTTGGAAATATAAGGCAAGCTTGGGTAAGATGCCAATTTGAAGGATGATGGAATTAATTAGGGTACCACTAAGCAGTTCAGGGTCCGGAGAGAAGAGTAAGAAGTAGGAAAGAACTGTCAAACAGAAAATGGGAGTATGTAAAAAATGAATTTTACCTTTTTCAAAATTTTTCCCAAGGGTGAAGAAAATTATCTTCTCTCCTACTGTCAAGGCCCAGAAATTCAGGATATTTTTGTTTATACCTTTCTGGGAAAGGCAGCTAGCATTTCCTTTGTTTTCTTCTTGATCCCAGTTCTGCTCACTACTGCCTTTAAAACCTTTGGCAAATCACTTCACCTCTCTGAAATTCACTTTCCTCATATACAAACTGAAGGGGTCAGAATCACTGATCTCTCAGGTCCCTTCTAGTTCCAAAATCATATGAGGTTCTTCTCCCTCAATAAATAAAAATAGCAAATAATTGAAAGCCCATCATAGAGTGAGTCCCCTATTCAACTTGCTCCAACTGGAGAATGGGGTTGACAAGTTATATTATGCATGGTAAAGAGACATGATTCAATTTTGAGTGGTTTATGGGCTGATCATTGCTACCTCATCCCTGCTACTTATAAAAGTTATTGCCTGTCACCTTCTCACTATTTTCAAGAGCTGGCCTGTGGTCGCAATGCTTACTTAGCCCAGCCTTGACATTCTGAAAGAGCAGAGGTTATGGACTTAGCAAGGACATCTTGAAAAATTATTGACCACTGGCTTAGAGTCTTCTAAAAACCAATAGAATCTGATCGATCCAAGTCTATAGTCAACACTGAGACTCCAAAGTCCTGTTTCCAAAGTGTGTTATGATTGAAAGTACAGCAGATTATGAATCACAGGACCTGGGTTCCAATCATGACTGCTATTTATTATTTGTGTAACCTTGGATAAGTCAATTAACCTCTGACAACAGCTTCTTCATCTGTAAAATTCAAGGGTAAGAATAGGGAGCTTCTAAAATCCTTTCTTTGTAAATTTTTTATCCTATATAATCATAGTCGACCACTCTATTTACTATATGGCCAAGGGCAACTCAGTTTTAAAAGAATAAAAATTAAATCTTGCTATGTCATGGCCTCACTGTTATAATTTAATATAATAATAAAAGAGACTTCTCAGCCATAGACCTTAGTCACTGAGACTTGTGAGAATCAAGTAGCTAATTTTTCCCTGGGATGGAGATGCTGCGTTGTTCCCAACTGGTGGGCCTAGGACTCTAGGGAGATAATTTAAGGGTTCCTACAATCCATCTGGGTACCAAGCATTGCCATGTTGATCTTTATTTGGCTTCAACAAAATATTCAATGTGACTCTGAAAAATAAATAGGCAATATGTCTAGCACATATATACATACATATATATGTATATATGTATATCTATATCTATATATGTATATACATATATATTCAAATGTGTGCTGATACCATTGTTGTTTTATAAAATACAAATTCATTTAAAAGCATTACAGAATCCATAGCAGTTTTTGCTATTCTATTTGTCTTAATGGTGGCACAATGGATAGAGTGCTGGGCCTGGAGACAGGAAGTCTCATCTTCCTGAGTTCAAATCTGGCCTCTCAGACTTACCAACTGGGTAACCCTGAGTAAGTCATTTAACTCCAGTTGTCTCAGTTTTCTCATCTGTAAAATGACCTGAAGAAGGAAATGGCAAACCCCTCCAGTATCTCTGCCGAGAAAACCCCAAATGAGGCTACAAAGAGTCAGACACAACTGGAAATGACTAAACAACAACAAAAAATTTTCTTACTCCACAGATAGTAATTCTTCAGCTGTTTATCATGAGGATCGCACATAATAAAGGAACTATAGACTTCTCCGAAGTTAGAAGGGAAGGATACTTTTGGGACACTGGACAAGCAACCTCTTCATCAGACCTGCACTGTCTGTACAATTTGTAGAAGTATTAGAGAACAAAGCAAAAACACCTTTGGAGTATCAAACATTAAAAGGGGGATCTTCTTTCTTGAAAAGAATGGAAACCCTTGGTGTAGTGCAAAGGACTTGAGACTGAGTTTTAAGGCTATGTCATTAGCCAGTAATGTGATTTTGAGTAAGTCACTTCATCTTTCTGGGTCTTGGTTTCCTCATTGTGTTTGATGAAGATGGCCTACCCTCCAGCTGTAATGTTATATAAAGTGCTACTCTTATTGACTTTTCGGGATGTCTTTGTTTTTCCTTGCCCACCTTTCCTGGTTGGTATAAGATTGGCTTCTGAGTCTTTATGGTTAGTTCCTTTGAAATCGTGGTGCCGCGTAATTATTATTGTCTCTGCCAAGGTAGCAAGTAAGAAAATGATCTATAAAGAGTAGAGGCTATGAATTTTCTTACAAAACTTGTTACCTTAGCTTTGCTTCCTCATCTATTTCTGACTCCCCTGCCCTTTCTCTGCTCCTCAAACTCATGAACTAGAATAACACAGATCATCATAAATGGTCTCACTGGGACACTTTCCAAGTTTCATAGGGTACTTTTTTTAAAAAATAAAAACAAAATTTCACTCTTTTTTCTTTTGCCCAGATAACTTTACTTATCAGAAAGCACCATCAGTCCTGTCACTGGATCATTCCTTGTTTAATCAGAAGGCTTTCCATGCTGATAGTACAATCATTCATTCTTTGGATTCCTTTCCACATACCAAGAAGTATCTTCATTATCAATCGTATAGATCCAATGTATACTCCATGAGGTAAAAGAGACAGAGAAGGTAAGTGAAATTCCACATTAGTCAACTTCATATTGTGGTTGGATTAGGGTTTTTGTTACAGTTGTTGTTTTTTATGGTGAAAAAGCAGCTTAACAATGAACACGTTTATTATTATATTATTTTAACCCTTGGTGAGTGTTGGGTTTTTTTTTTTTTTTGGTGTGTGTGTGTATTTATGCAGCCCTTGACCTAGGGCTCCCCATTCTTGGGTTTCCACTAACTAGGCCCCTAAAAGATTAATATTTCTTTGGTCTCTTATTCCCTACCCAGAATTTGTTCTAGAAAAAATAAGTAAATATTTCTCTGTCTAGTTCTCCCCAAATACAGATAACATGTTCCCTGGCTCCGAGGGAAGCAGTCTAGGTAACAATGATATTAAATACCAAAACAATTTTTATTTCACCCCAGTGAAATGTATAAAACACAAAGTATTCATGATCTAAAACAAACAATCCAATTCTCCCTCTTTTTGGGTCTCATCAGCACTTAGCACAGTGCATGGCACATAGTAGGAGCTTAATAAATGTTGATTGATTGATTGAATGATTATAAACCAAAGAGACCTTCTGAAACTGTGGACTCTTTTGAGGATAGAAGGGAAACATACATTTGAGTTACTAAACAAAAATCCCATCATCATCAGCCCTGTACTGTCTGTAGAATTTGTGCAAATAATAGAGAACAAAAACCAAAGCTTTTTCATCTTCATGGTGAAGGATTAATTGTCTTACTGATTCTATATGTGGTAGGAGGAAAGGGGGAATATGGGTGATACTCTGCTTTTTTTAAGAAGTATGTACTATTCAGAAAATTCTCTTTGTCTGGATAGAAGTTTAGATCTCCTATTTGCTGAACCTGGGGTTACCCCCAAGGTGGTACAGGAAACCTGGACAAAAGGCTAGATTCTGGGATCATACTGCATAGGAGGCAAGGGTTCAAGGTTGACACTGACATGTGGGTAAGCAAGGATAAATAAGCACATGCAGCTCTTATGTGCTCCTTCAGGAGTGAAAAGAGCACAGCATCACTGACTTTCTAGTCAGAATGCGGCTAGATGAAGTAGTGGGTAGTGTGCTAGGCTGGGAGTCAGAAAGAGTTCGAATCTGGCCTTAAACATTTACTAGCTATGTAACCTTGGGCAAGTCACTTCACTTCTGTTTGCCTCGGTTTCCTCATCTGTAAAATGGAAATAATAATAGCACCTATCTTTCAGGGTTGTTACGAAGATCAAATGAGATATTAATTGTAAAGTGCTTAGCACAGTATGTGTCACATAGCAAGCATTATACAAACGTTATTATAATAATTATTATTATTACTATTATTATTATTAGATAGTGCTCTGGGCTAGAAGTCAGAAAGACCTGAGTTCAAATCTGGCCTCAGATACTAGCTATATGACCCTGGGTAAGTCACTTAATCTCTATCTTTCTCTCTGTTTCCTCAACTGTAAAGTGAGAATAATAGTAACACCTATCTCCCAGAGTTGTTGTGAAGATTAAATGAAATAATATATGTAAAGTGTTCAGCAAAATCCTTGGCACATAATAGGCACTTAATAAATGTTTGTTTCCTTCCTTCCATTTAAATTCCACTCTTGAGGTTTCCTGTCTTTATGACACTAAATAAGTCACTTAGTATCCCTGGACCTCTGCTTTCTCATCTAAAATGAATGAGGGAAGGTTCAACTAGATGTTGGTCTCTGAGGTCTATGTGAACATATGATCCTTGGATGTTGCGCCATCTCTTGGGAAGTCAAACCAACTGTCATTTCTCTCGACTTGGAACCATGCTCAGAAAATGATGGAGGAGAAGGCAAAAGGTCAAGAGTATCTATTCTTTTGGGCCATGTGGACTTGAACAAAGACATACAGTTCTCATCTGTTAATACCCCAAAGTAGTCATTAATGACATCTCCCCACTACTTAAAGGGTAAAGGAGAAAGCAATGGTTATTATACTCTAGATCTCTCAAGAAGGAAAGCAGAAGGGAAAAGTTGAGAAGAAGCCCCAAAAGACCTGAGCAGTCTACTAGTTTAGGAGAAAAGGTGTGTCCTTTCAAAAGTCAACAACAACAAAACAATAACAACAATAGCTAACATTCATATAATACTAAAAGGTTTGCAAAGCTCTTAGCGTGCACATACACACACACACATATATGTATATATGAGCTCATTATGAGGTAGACACTATTATTATCCCCTTTTTATAGATGAGAAAACTGAGGCTAAAAGAGTTTAAGGGACTTTCCTAGGGTAACAAAGCTAGCAAGTAACTGAGGCAGTTTTCAAACTAAGGACTCCAATTCCAGCACTAGACATCATCATCTGAAGGGGCTGAATCAACCTATTCATCTTGGGAATAGTTACTGAAAACCATTCCCAAGCTGGTGTCCCAGGGCAGCTTCAAATCTATCAATTCGTTTTGGGGTCAGTCTTGGTCAATGACACTTAATTGAAAATCGTCCTTCATCATCTTAATAAGTAAGGGAATGATGACTCTTTGGGGAGAGGTATGAACAATCAAAGTTTACAAATAAAAGGTTACTTTCCAGAAAGGTCATCAAATTAATCAAAGAACTCCTCTGATAGGATCCTCTTCATACTTAAACAGTAAAAATTCATAGAGAAAGCATAGGCATGCAGCATTACAAGCTCATGTAGAATGTTTCATAATTAGAAGATGCAAAAAAGTAGTAATAAAGGATCTAATTGCATCACTATGCTTCAAAATGACTGAAAAAATGCTAGTCTGATTATTCCAGCAATTGTAATGGTCCATGGGGGTCAATACAAGGGCTGGATAGTATAAAGAGAGCTGACCATGTCAGAAGAATTCGAGTCAAATCCTGGCTATTCAGATTACTTGTTATGTGACTTTCAGGCAATAAATATCACCTCATTGTTCTTTATTTCTTTATAGAAACTCTGAGGGTCTCCCCCTTCCTGACGGATTCTTTTGTGAAGGCAAACTAGATCATCTTTTGCCTCAATTCTTACCTAGTTTTTAATTATTGAATGGGCTTTGCCTCAGACAAACTGAGACCAGGAAAAGACCTTAACTTAAATAGGCCAAGGTTTTCCACTACATCCAGGGGCATTGCCAGTCATCTTCACTATGTCTTACCACTAGACTTTGATGACTCTGGAGGAGAGAGTGAGGCTGATGACTTTGCACAGCCTTTCCTCACTTAAATCCAATTCACATGTAAATCAATACATCACCCTCCTGATGTCATTGGTCCTGTTTGAGAACAAAGGACAAACAACAACAACAACAACATAAAATTATGGGGTTGGACTAGGTGAGGTCCAAGGTCCCTTCTAGGTTCTTTAAGTTAATCTAAATGAGTCATTAGCATGCCTAAAATGAGCAGGTTCACTAAGAAATAATATCCATGGAGTCTTAAGTATCATATCTGGGTCTTACTTTAACACTATTTTGCATGTCTCAAAAGTGTTTATTTCATACTTCAGAAGGCAGCAGAAGCCTCCCATGAATCTACCTAATGAAGGGAGGGAGCAGGGATAAAGAAAAGCATGATCAGAAGATGTGAAATTGATCATCATTTGCTTCAACCCAGTTGTGGCATTTGAGTATCTTACCTCCTGCCCTGAAAAATTCCACCGGGTACTGTTTGCAAAGTAATATTTGCTTTTATTTGTTTTCCATTTACCTGCCATTAATTTAAAGTGACTTTGCCTAAATTACACACTGCAATTTCACGGGATTATTTATTATCTGAAGGCTTCAAAGAGAGTCCATTAACTATTAATTTATTAGTCTCAATATACCAAAACTTTGTGCTAGAAGATTATTTCAGAACATTATGATACATGAGGGTAATGTACTCATAAAATATGATGGGAGAAACCATGCAAGAACTTTCTTCCCTACCTCAAATCCATAATCAATCCCATTTACCTTTATTATAATAAAGGAATGATATTAACCAATATTGGTTCAAATTAAATGCATTTTAATTTTGCCTGTTTCTAAAAACAATTCAGTAATTCTTGGAAGCTAAAATCCAAAACAGTTTCAGCGTATAAGCAATAGTAAAATTCTTCCTTAAAAAACCTGATAAAATAACCAGGAGTCTGGTTAAACAAGAATGTCTATAATGCAAATGTTTAAAGTATACTTTTAAAACATTAAGTAATGCACTGCTCCCCACCTCCCTGAAATTCATATAAATGATTAAGGCTGTTTGCATCTTCTTTCTTCTATAGTTTGCATCTTTTAAAAGTCAAGAGTTTTTTGTTGTTTTTTTTTTAAAGTTAAGACCAGCAATTTCATTGGGGCAGGGAACTTCCAGTGAGGGAACTTCCTCTACCAGAGGTTCTCAAATTGTTTGGACTCAGTCCCCCTTTACAACTCTTAAAAATTGTTGAAGAGCTCAAAGAGCTTTTGTTTATGTGGGATAATAATAATATTTAATAATAGCATCTATCATTTATTTAGTGCCTACTGTGTGCTAGGTGCTTTACAAATATCTCATTTGAAACTCACCACAACTTGGAAGATAGGTACTACTATTATTCTTATTTTACAGTTGAGGAAACTGAGAGACAGAGATTAAGTGATTTACCCAGGGTCACATAGCTAGTAAATGGCTTGGGACATATTTGAACTTGGGTCTTCCTAACTCCACTCCCAGAGTTCTATCCATTGTGCCACCTAGGTGGCTAGGTCTTATATCTACTGATTATCACCATATTAGAAATTAAAATGCCTTAGTATTATAATTTAAATAGTTTTGACCTCTTGGACCCCTTGAATTTTCCCGAGGGCCCCCAGTGGTCCCCAAACCAAACTTTGAGAAACCCTCCACTAGGGCAGCTAGGTGGTACAGTATCAGTTTAGAGTCAGGAAAACTTGAGTTCAAATCCAGCCTCAGACATTTACTGGTTATGTGACCTTGGGGAAGTCACTTAAGCCTATTTGCCTCAGTTTCTTTATCTGTAAAATGAGTTAGAGAAAGAAATGCAAAACACTTCAGTATCTTTGCCAAGAAAACCCAGATAGTAATCACAAAACATTGTACATGACTGAACAAAAACAATACTATATATACCACGGTGCTTCATTTTTTAGTGTATATTAGTAAATTTAAATCTGTTCAAACACCATTAATCCCCCTAAGTTTTTTCTTAAAATGCACTCTGATTTTAAATTCTACAAATACAGGATAATGTCTTCTCTAACAAGACTCAATAGTCATCCCAGTATAATATTGCCTGTAGTTACAGCAAGCTCAGGACTCATTACTCCCCAGCAGTTCATTTGCCAGACTGAACTTCTGAATCAAGGATAACATTATAGCTGTGCTTTATGCCCTGATTAATAACATAGTCAATGGTAGCAACCTGTCTCCCAGAAAGGATCCAAAAGCTTTGCATAGTGTTTATGATACTGATAACCCCAACTGCTGACATTAGGAGAAGGAAACATTTGATGGATGAAAGAGGTTGTAAGATCCTCTGCACCCAGATAGCTTTGGTGAGTTTCTCCATATATCACTGCTTGGAGAATTACAGCAATTTATTCATTCCATTTGATCACAAACACTTATCGGATTTTTATAGCAATATGTTTTCTAGCAAACATTTGATAAATATAGAAACCATCTTGCAATGAATCCCAGGGAACAAGTTGAAAAAAAAAAAAACCCTGTTCAAAAGGCAGTATTTCACTGTGTAAATCATACTAGACCCTGCACTACTCCCTACTCCACCCCCTTCCATTACACACTGTATCCTCAGCCCTGCCAGAATGCAGAGCACCCAGTCAGGCTTGCAAATCTTCTAGCTGGAGGAGCAATTTCCACAGGGAACAGAAGAAAGCAGGCTAAGCAGAGAAAGAGAAAAGAGAGGCTCAGCACGCTGGGAGGAGAAGGAATGTTGCTGCCTTGTAGCCAGCTCCTTCCTTTTTCCCTTCCTCTGACTTCCTTCCTGTACTGTCTCAACATCTAACAGCTGTTGCTGGCTGCAATTTTAAGACAAATGAAATGGGATAGAGCATTTGGGGAATTAGTCAAGGGAACAGGAGATATAAGATTCATGGACAAATCAATCCATCAATCAAGAAGCATTTGTTAAGAGTCAACCACTGTGCTAGATGCTGGAGATTCAAAGACAAAAATGAAACAGTCACTACTATGAAGGTGTTTATTTTCTGTCAGGTGAAAAAATAAGTTCATTACATAGGCAACATTTGCATATGCAAAATACATACAAAGTAAATGCAAAATAATCCATGTGGAGGAAGGCACTAACAGTTGAGGAGATTGGGAAAGAGTCTCATGTAAGAGATGATGCTTGTGATGAATTTAGAAGGGAGTCAAGGATTCTCAAACAGAGTTGAGGACAGAGTATATTCCAATCAAGAATTTTTTAGTGTATATTAGTAAATTTAAATCTGTTCAAACATCATTAATACCCCCTAAGTTTTTCTTAAAATGTAGTCTGATTTTAAATTCTACAAATACAGGGTAATGTCTTCTCTAATAAGGCTCAATAGTCATCCCAGTATATACAGTATTATACAAGCTGTATAAATGCAGAGAGCTAGGAGATAGAATCTGTGTGAAGGTCAAGAAGTACGCCAGTTTGGCTAGACCATAGTGTATATACAAAGGAGAAATATGTAATGAGTCTGGAAAGGTAGTCAGGGGCCAGAGGGTTAAGGGATTTAAATGATAAGTGGAACAGCAACTGTAGGTAAAGAGAATGACTGAAATGGATGAAAAAGTATGTATTAAATGATTGCTATGGTCCAGGCACTGTAGCTAATTAGGGGCAAAACAGATAGGGATGAGGTAGAGAGGGAAGAGTGTTTTGGATAGGTAAATCAAAAGGAAAGTAAATGTAATGAGGACATTCTAGTCTTTTTCTAGGACTCTTACATTCTGATGTAGTTTCTTCCACCAGTTTATCTTCCAAGATGTAATGTCTGGAGAACAGCAGGCAGAGGGAGGTGACATCAGAAGCAGAAGGTAAAATTGTTTTAAAGGTAAAAGATAGAGGTTGGGAGAGACACAGATGCTAAGACTCATATGTCCCCTGCAGCTGCCAGTTTTAGATTTGTAACACAGTGTTTGAGAAGGACTCTGCCTCAGTGCTGGAGTTATGGGGACAGAATTGAGTATGAGCAATGGAATTCTGGAACTCTGGGTGAGATCATGTGTTCCTGTTTGTCTATTTAGTTGTAACTACTGAAGCTTCTGCAACTAATACATTCAAAACTTAATTGCTTGCCATTAGCCATAGTTCTATTATATGACACTGTACTTCTGATTAACTGTATTGTCTACGTTCTTGCTGTGGTTGAGAATGAAGGAATGAATTAAAGAAGGAATGAGAGAATAAGTGAATAAATGAATAGATGAATGAATGAATGAACAAAAGCATAGCTAGGTGGTGCAGTGAATAGAGCACCAGGCCTGGAGTCAGGAAGACTCATCTTACTGAGTTCAACTATGATACTTAATAGTTGTGTGACCTTGAGAAAGTCAGTTAACTGTGTTTACCCCAGTTTCTTTATCTGTAAAATGAGATGGAGAAGGAAATAACAAATCACCCCAGTATTTCTTCCAAGAAAACCCCAAATTGGGTCACACAGAGTCAGTCGCTACTGAAAATGACTGAACAACAACTTGCTATGTACCGTGAATAGTCCTTTCCCTTAAGGAAACTGCATTTTAGCATCGTCATCTTTATCTAGAACCATGAAGATCCTTGATGGGAGAATGGATATAAGATAAGGGAATGGAGGACGAAAAGAGCTCACAGTTTGTGCTCCAAGTTTTAGGTTAAAAAATAACTGCATTGTGCTGAGGATCATTCTGAAAAGAGGGCTACTGAACTGAAGTTAGAATAGATTAGTATGTGATGGAAGCTACCAGTCTTTTTTTTTTTTTTAATACTTTTTGATTACCTGTACTTCTGTATATAATATCAACAGAAGAAACCCCAGAGCACATCTAGTCCAACCTATGCATTAATAATGATTCCCTTTGCAATGAAAGTCAATCAGTCAACAAAACTTTTATTAAATGTTCCATGTGAGACACTGAGCCAAACCCTAGGACTATAAAGAAAGGTAAAGACATTTCTTACTCTCAAGGAGTTAACATTCTAGTAGGAGAGACAACATACAAACAATTATGTAAACACAAGATATATGCAGTATAAATTTGAGACAATAGTCTAATTGCCTAATCTTTGCTTGAAGACTTCTCCTGAAAGGGGTCCCCTACTGCTAAAGACAGACCATTCTACTTTTGAATAGCTCTAATTCTTAGGTAGTCTTTTTTCCCCTTATTGAAGCAAAAATCACTGTCACTCTATCAACAGGCATTCACAATGTCATGAGACTTATGTGAAAACCAGGTTTATTACAAGCGAAATGAACATTCATGTGGAACTCAAAGGATTCACAGTCTTTATAGAAGTTTATATATTTATCATAGTACAACAAAAGGAGGAGGAGAAAACAAGAAGGGGCATGGCATAGCAGGGGAAAAGTTCAGTAACCCATCCCAAAGGGATGCCACATTCTTTTCCCTTGGAAACTTCTAAACTATGAATACAGGAGGGTCTGCTTATCTGCAAAGGACCCCAGCTGCACAGGCATTATCTAGCCTGGCACAGACTGGCTGGTGCCTGTCTTGCCTCCTAAGGACACACAGGGAGTCAGGCTTGGAGTACAACAACAAATTATGTCAATTCAACGAGAGCTTCATCCTTGATACATTCAGAACCTCCTACATGTCCTGGATCTGGCGTTTCTGGAAAATATGACAACTCAAAAAGTTCAGGGGACCCCTTAAATAACCCTTAACAGTTCTCTGTAACTCCAACCCATTTAGTCAACCAACTAATCAACTAACCAATTAATCAATCAACAAGCATTTATTAAGCACTTACCATTTGCTAGGCACTGGGCTAGGTAATGGGGATGCATATAACAAAAGTGAGAAAATCTCTGCTCTCCAATAGTTCATTTACATGTTCACAGATACTATATCATATAAAAGAAATATACAAAATAAATACACAACTGATTTAGGCATTTGTACTGGGGTAGGAGTCACTAATAACTGAAGGAATCAGGAAAGGACTATTAAAGGAATTGACACTTGGAGAAGAGTTATTTGTTTCAAGAGATGAATTATCTCTTTCCTGGTGAATAAGTCCCGGGAAAAAGTACACCAAACCTCCACAATCTGAGTGGCCAAGGGACGTGAAAGAAAAGAAGGAAGGTGTGGGTAGTAGCTTTGGGGGCATAGGTGAGTGACCAGAGACAATCAGAACAGTCACCTTCTATCTGGATATAGCATGAAGCCATGGAAAGATTTCAGAAAGAGATATTAGAGAAAGATAAGAAAGAAACCCAGTGGCTATCCAGCTTCCTCTTTGTATGGATTCAGAAAAGGTCTGATTGGGCAGGAACCAGAGAGGCCTAGACTCCCAGGGATAAACCCACAAAAGAAAAACCAATGACATACCTCCCACAGAGCAAACTGAAAACAGTTCTCATCACACAAAATTTCTTGACTAGAATTGTCGTGAACAGCATTTCACCTATATTGATTACAAATGATTCCATTTACATGGAGCCTTAGGGATTTCCCAGCTGAATATTTAGATCACTTTCTCTCTTTTTTAAAACTGCTGAAAACAGCAGAGTCCATCATGCTGATGTTCAGATATGTAGGACGCTTGCCAACTGTCTCAAGTTCTTCTTTATGTAGTATCCCCCTCCCTCCAAGGGGGCACAGGGATATGTATATGTACACATACAGGTACACACATGCATGTGCATATACATATATACAGAGAAATGTATATCTATAGATGTGCCTATATATGTATAGGCACATCAAATTCAATATACCACAATCCCAAGATTCTGCTCATTCATTGCACCAGATTTTCCTAGCATTCAGTCTTATACCCTCTCTGAGTAAGTCAGGTTAGTGAATGAACAGCAATCCTGTTTTTCCATGACACTTAACTTGAAATTTGTGAAGTATAAAAAAAAATTTCTTTGGACTTTGACTTTCAAATTTCTAATTCACCCATAAAGTCCATGGTTATGGCACATGTGACAGTAGTAAAGTTTTCTAATATTATTTAGAGATTCACTGTGGCTTTGAGACTACCTTAATTGATTGGCCCATGCGTTATGTTTCTGAACTACCAAAGACACTTCCCTAGATGCCTGTAAAACACTAGTAACTAGCATAAATATCATGCTGCATATCGTTTGCTCATAAAACCAAGGATAAATATGATTCTCAGAATACTGGCGATCACAATGCCTGGGCAATAGAAATCAGAGGATTCTTGAGGTGGCACAAACAGATGCCTTTGCTGGAAAAAAAAATGCCTTCTTCTTCGCAGTGGCCAATTTCTGGCAACAGAAGCTGTTGAATTATTTTGTCTGAGCCAAGGTGATGGTTCAATTTGCCTTTTTGCAAGACAGCCCAGGACAGAACAACCTTCATGTTTTGTAAGAAATTAAAAAGATGAGAATTGGATGATCTTATATCTGAAGTTTTTAGGCCAGTCAAGAACAGCTTTTAAGGTCAATATCACTACTTTGCACTTTATCAGCATGACTATCCTGCATACTGCTTTAGAGTACAACATACTTTGGAATATAGTAAGAAATGTCTGACATAAGTGCTGGAGTTTCAAATGATTTCAGAGAATTTGTATTAACATAAAGGGCCTCCTCAGTCACTATTACATCACAGATATATACCCTAAGGCAAATTCTCCCTCTCTGTATCATCCTATTCAGTATTGACCTGGATGGAGGTAGCACAATTGATTAGACACATAGAGGAATAGAGCAGAGATGAAACTCATGATTAGGATGATGATAGTACAATATCCTGTTACAACAATTAGTTTATTTTAAGACTAGAGGAAATTTAATTGCCCCATAAGTACATGTGGTTCCCTCTTCTGCTGTTTTAGGGAGTTTATGTTAAATAAAAAAAGTTGGAAGTACAATCATAATTGCTCTGAACCCCCAGTTAGAAAAAAATAAACTCCTACCTAACATTTAGACAGTGGTTTACCTCTCTGTCTTAATTTACATTGATATTTATTGCTTGCTAACTCCTTATTTCTTTGGAGTTGAGTCAAGATTAAAGTTACTAAAAACAATTGGATAGAGAAGCAAGCAAAGTATATTACATAGTCTGTTAATAGATGAGTATTGGGAGAAGATGAGGTAAGAACAGACCTTTTTTTGGCACTTACCTCTTTCCTTGAGAAGGTTAGTAAAACTGATGCCATAATGCTGAGTCTTTTCTGAGATATCTATAGGGGTGATGGCCCTTTCTTTCTTAGCCAGCCCAGTCTTACTTTCTCCTTTTTCTTCTCCCCATTTGCTTCTGTGCTTCCAATTCTTTCCATTTCAGTCCTTGATGTTCCCCCTTCTTCCTCTCTATAACCAATACCTTAAAATCTCTCCCTGGTTCTGAGATAGCTTTTTTATTTTATATAAGTTCCATATGGTATGACCAAGTCTCTCACCTAATTCTGACAGATTTCCTGTGAAAAACTACTCTGGTTCATCCATTAGGATTCAAGGGCTTTTCACGTTCAATCTAATGTTGTTCATTGAATAATTGATTGATTGAGATGTGTTTTCACCTGATCAATATATCAGGGCTAAATGCATAGAGTCATTTTGGCCTTACCCTAACATTAGCACAGTACCTGGCACACAATTAAAAAAAACCCAAAAATTTATTATATGCTTTTTCATTCATTTATTAATATACTTATATAACCAAAGATCATTTTAGAGATTATTTTACATCTCTGCCTTGAGGAACTATTAGAGGCTCAGGAATACTTATAGACTTGATTTGCATATGTATCTTTTTGTCCTTTTGGAAGGAGGATGGTTCCAGATAAAGGAAAAATTTGGGACCATTGGCAAGTTTCCTAGATACCTGTGTTGAAGCATTGCCAAGAGGGAGTAATAAGCCTTACAGAAATCTATGGGCATTAGGAAGAAAGTGATCAATCAGAAGCCAAAACAGGTCCTTAGTAGATAGAGAACTATGCATCTTGGTAGTTGTTCCCAAGATAGCCAGCGCACTACTGTAAATTGTTCTATATCTCCTAAGAAATGTCAGCCATGAGCCCTATACTCTTACTATATTAATTTTACTCGGGACAAATCCTTCCCTTCTCACTCTACAAACTCCATTTGCCTCTCTTCAGAGAGAACAAAAGGGGCTAGTTGACATCTTGCTTCCTTTCTAGCATTCCTTAGCAATCTCCTATTTGGATCTCCATGCTGACTATTTGTACTTCTTCCCAACCTCAAAGCGGTTATCTCCTGTCCTACAAAACACTCTTTGATTTCCCTTAATGACTTCAGAAGTGAACTGACAGCTTTCCTTTATCTCCCACCCTATGCCATCTTCCTTTAGCATTTAAACATCCACAATGATTATACTCTCACTGCTTCAACATTTCTTTATACTTCTCAATTGCAGTGACTCAACTCCATGTTCCCTCCACCCATGTCAGCTAGCTCAATCTCTCTTTCAAACCATAATTTCCAGTTCATCTATCTCCACTTTCTTGCCCCTACTAAACCTGCTTTCCATCTTTATTATGAATATCCTTCAAACTTTGATCCTTCCATCTTCTCCCAATGTATACCTTGTATTAGAGCTATATTCCTACATAGCCTAGATCCTATGGTCCATCATTTCAAATATCCATTTACTTTCTTTGCAGAATCTTGGGCCTTTGGACCCTAAACTGTTCTTACCATCTATTCTCTGATCACAGGAAAATCTCACTGTCCATATTTTCCATTCCCACACCTGGGCTTTTGGGGGATACTAGAGACAAATGGTCACAAGAGGCACAAGATAGGAGAGTGCTGTCTTCTACATAGTATTCCAACCTAACAATCTCATGAGAAAGGTTGTTGGTGTTGTTATTGTTGTTATTCAGTCTTTTTCAGTCATTTCCTACTCTTCATGACCCCATTTGTGGTTTTCTTGGCAAAAATACTGGAGTGGTTAGCCATTTCCTTCTCCAGCTCATTTTACAGATAAGGAAAATGAGGCAAACAAGGTTAAGTGACTTTCCCAGTATCACACAGTTAGTAAGTGTCTGAAGGCCAGATTTGAACTCAGAAAGATGAATCTTCCTGACTCCAGGTCCAGTACTCTATTTATTGGGCCCCCTAGCTGCCCTAGAAGAAAGTAATAGATACCAAATCTAAATTAAAATGAAATCCATAAGAACCATAAGAAGACAGAAACACTATACAGGTAAAAGTCTCATTAAGTAAAATCAGAAACATGAAATCCTTAAATTTTGTAATTTTCCTTCCCCACTTTGATCCTACATCATGCACTGGGTTCAGTAAGCTCAGCCAACCTAACAGATTTGTGTCTAACAATAAGAAGCCTCTGCCTGCTTCCCTCACACAACAAACTTGGTCTAACCTACACATTCACACACACAGCCATATACACACATACACATCACAAAAAGGATGGAGGATACTAATTCTATCCAAGTTGAATAAGGAAAGGCAGTAGATTGTGGAGGAGGTAAAAGATGCAGCAGAGAAGATTCTATTAGGAGGAAAGGAACATCTAAGCCTGAGGGAAAAGTAACTAGAAACCTAGCCCCAGTTAGCCCTCTGTACATGAAGTTTCCTCTATGCAGGGATTCAGCCAGGCCTGACCACCTCCCTACAATTCAAAGAACCTTAAAATGCCTGGCCCCAAGGTCATATGGTAGCAGTGGAAGGACAGGAATCCAAGTAGTAAGGAAGGAAGCCAGAGATTAGTTTCTAAGAATGCTATATAATAGCAAGAGTGAAAGGCAGAAGGGCCAAGAAAATTTGGACATGAGCCTGATTCCAAAGAATTTGATCAGTGAAACTCACAAATACTTAAAGAAAAAGATATGAGTTTTAAAATATTAACACATTACTTTAGTGAGGGAAAACAGTACTAGTCCCAGCTAGATTTCAGTCATGATTACATGCTGATGCCCCGTTCCAATTTCTCTGTTCTTATCTCTCTGACTAAACAAATATGAAGGAAAACAAACCAAAAATCTCTCGTGACAAAAACAATATGGAGTTTTGGGTCATATGACCAATAAGAGAGAGAGACCTAAACATTTTCTTTGGTGCTCACTAACTCTCAAAAACTCCCCAAAAGTAGAATTATATATCAGTAGTAGAGCAAATATAACTGTCTCAACAGAAAACACCAGGAAGCCTAACTAGATAATAGAATTATAAATTAAAAGCAGCTAATCCCTAAATAGCTCACTTAGCACTCCCCGTTCCTACTCCCAGCCTCCACACTCTGGGAGGGCATACAACCTTACAGGCAGTGTGCTGCTCTGGGATCCACTCAACAATTTCCCCCATGTTTCTGCTGTAGTCATTAAACAAACTACACCTGCCTTCATCACACCACTCTGTGACAACAAACAGTAGATCTCTACTCTGCCCGCCCATTTGTCAAGGAAGTAGGTATAGGAAGTCAGGAGTCTGCCTGGGGATTAATCAGTTGATTAGTCAGAGAGATAAGAACAGAGAAATTGGAGCAGGGCATCAGCATGTAATCATGACTGAAATCTAGCTGGGACTAGTACTGTTTTCCCTCACTAAAGTAATTTGAGGTGAATATCAATGCCAGTGAAAAATGAATTATCAAGTGTGAGAGGAAGCTGTGACAGCTTTGTGGTATAACCACTAAAGGACCTGCCATCGATAGGGAAGGAGTCAGAAAAGGAGCAGTAGGATAATACAAGGGGGGGAAAAGACTAAAATCACCAAAGATTACAGGAATAAGAAAATTCAGTTAAAAACCTAAAATATAAGCAGATAAAGCAACAGGTAAGATATTAAAGGAAAAAAGAACATAGATAAAATAGCTTTGGATATTTCTAAATAAAATGCAAAAAAAAAGAAAAAAAGGAAACTGAACCAATACCTGATGAAACAAAACCCTGTGGATTCCCAAGAGAGTTTGAAACCAAAAAAGGATGTACCTGGATGATTTAAAACAGAAATTAGAATCTTGAAAGAAAAAGGTAAAAGTGAACCAATGGCAGGATTTATGGCCTGCAGAGCAGAAATAATTAGCAGCATAGAAAAACTTGAATCCATGGTGGCAGTTTTTAAAAAGTTGTGAAAAAGAGAAAAACTGATTAGGAAGTCAAATATCTTGAGCTATAGGACAATTGGAAAGAAGAGAAGCAAAACACAATAATGTTAAAAGAATACATGATTTCTATACAAACAAAAACATATTGATCTAAAAGACAGGATGAATAGATATAACTTTAGAATCATAGGTCTCCCAGAATAACAACACAAATCAAAAACCCTGAACAGCATAATAATACCAGAAAGTTAAAAAAAAATCCTAGACCCCAGAAATAATACAAAAAAAATGAAAAAAAATGGGTACAGAAAACAAAGCACCACTCAAAAGAATACACAGATGGTTTCTGATGAAGAGGCTGAGGGGAGACAGGAAATGTACTACAAACTCCAAGATACATGAATCAATTTAAATTAGAATGACAAAAAGAAAATTCTTCAAATAATCAGGAGAATCCCCTCCAAATATGAAGGGAAAGAAATTGAAACACCACAAAACTATTCTCTACCCCTGAGACATTGTAGAAGAGAATGGAAATATATATTCCCCAAAGTAAAGAACCTCACAATGCAACCCAAAGGGATATACCCTTCAAACATGATGATAATCATCAATGAAAAAGAAAACTAGAGATTCAATAAAAGAAAGGTATTTGAAGCATTCCTACAAAAAAAAGAAATGATTATTCAACTCTAAACACCTGAAACAACAGAAACAGAAAGATAAATGAATATATCTACTGAGGAAAGCACAAGTGAAAAATTATTCCAATTGCTAGAGACTATTAAAAGGAAAATAAAAACTAAGATGATGAAAACAACCTATGGCATTAAAAAAAGAACCAAAATAAAAAGAACATTAAGAAATTTCTTTCACAAAATACATAAGAAGATAAAGATAAAAGTGGAACTCAAAGAAGTAAAAGAAGTGATGGTAAAGGAACAACCAGTCCCTTTACTGGAAGAGGATGTTGTCCATGAAGGGATATTCTCTGAGAGAAGCTGGCCTCTCTGAGAGCTAAGTACCTGCAGATTTGATCCACTTTAATTTTTTTTTCATTTCCCATCACAGATTATATCTCTTTCCCTAAGGAAGTGCTTTTGAGTGGGACTCCCTTCCATCACTGAGTCTGGATCTACTTCTTCCTTTCCCCCATTTTAATCTCTTCTTTTGCTACCTCACTCATTCTCCTATATCTCTTCTTCCTGGTGAGAAACTACCATTTATTTTTTAACCAATGACTAGAACACAGTACATCACACATTCTCTGCTATCTTACTTCTTCCCTTCCTTTTTTAACCACCCCCCCCCATTTTTTATAGAATGCATCAGTTCTGTGGAGTGAAGTGAGCAGAACCAGGAGAACATTGTACATGGGAACAGCCACAATGTGGGATGACTAGATTTGATAGGCTCATCTCTTCTTAGCAATGCAAATACCCAAGACAACTCCAAAGAACTCAGAATGAAAAATGCTGTATACATCCAGAAAAAGAATGATGGAGATTGAATGCAGATCAAAACATATTATTTGCTCTTTCTTTCTCTTTTTATTTTACTTTTGTTTCTTCTTTCTCGTGGTTTTTCCCATTGGGCCTAATTCTTCTTTATAACATGACTAATGTGAAAATAGGTTCAATATGAATATATATGTAGAACCTATATGAAATTGCACACTGTCTTTGGGTAGGGAGAAGGGAGGGATAGAGAGAAAATTTGGAACTCAAAATCTTACGTGGCAGATAGGTGGCACTCAAAATCTTATGGGCACAGATAGGTGGGATAGAGCACTAGGCCTGGAGTCAGGAGGACCTGAGCTCAAATCCAGCCTCAGAGCCATAACACTTACTAGCTGTGTGACTCTGGGCAAGTCACTTAACCCCAACTGCCTCACCAAAAAAAAAAATCTTTTGGAAGTGAATGTTGAAAACTAAAAATAAATAAATAAAATTTTTAAAATGTATCAGTTCAAAATTGGAGGGAAATGAGAAGTAAATAACCAAGTAAAGGAAGTCAATAAGTTGAATTAAACTCCAAAACCAGATAAAGAGGTGGCAAATGGAATGGGAGTTGAGGTAAAGGAAATAGAGACTGCAGTAATAAGGTAGATGGGCAGCTAGATGGTGAAGCAGATAGAGTGTCAGGCCTGGAGTCAGGAAGATTCATCTTACTGAATTCAAATCTGGCCTCAGATACTTACTAGCTGTATGACCCTGGGAAAGCCACCTAACCCTATTTGCCTCAGTTTCCTCAAACCACTCTAGTATCTTTGCCAAGAAAACGCCAAATGGGATCATGAAGAGTCAGACATGACTGAAACAACTGAACAACAACAACAACAACAAAGTAGATCAAACAAACATAACTGTAGAGGCAAACTAGAGACACTAGTAAAGGAAAATATAAAGCTAATACCAGTAACATTAAATATGAATGAATTAAACAATACAATAAAATCAAATAGAGTGACAGACATGACAAGAAAAAGAAAACCCTACAATCTGTGACTTATAAGAAAGAAACCTGAAAATCAAAGACAGATACTAAATAAAAATTAAAAGCTGGAAAATTTAATATGCATCATATTAAGAGCAAGAGGTGTAATCCTATCAGAAAAAGCAAAAACAAAAATCCACAATATAGAGATAACTAAGATGGAAAAATGATGCTGAAGAGAATTCTAGATAGCAAACCAATACTGATATTAAACATACATGTTCAAAATATACAGAATTTAAATTCATAATAGAAAAATTATTGAATTATGGGAAGACATAGTAAAACATTAATAGGAGACTTTAATGTTGCTCTCTTAGAATTGGACAAATCTAACAGAAAGATAAACAAATGTGAAAACACGGAAGTGAACAAAATCACTGAAGAAATTTGACCTAAAAAACTTACATCTTCTAAATGAAAATGCTAAAAACTATATGTGTATGTACACATGCATCTATGTATATATTTTTTTCTCAACATTACAAGCAATTTTTATAAGTAGTTTAGGGCACAGAGGCATTGCCAATAAATTTTTAAAAGGTAGAAGTAGTACACATATCCTGTTTGGATCAATATGAAATAAAAATAATAATCAACTCAGGGAAAACCAATGAAAGACACAGACCTAAATGAAGACAGAATAATGAAATAATTAGTGAATTAAATAACAAATCAAAGAAACAATAATTATGTGAAAGGCAATGATAATGAGGAAATTATATATCAAAATTTCTGGGATACAGCTAAAGTAGTCCTAAGAAGAAAAATTAAATTCCTATAAAGATACATTAACAAAATAGAAAAGGAGATTAGTTTTATATGTATTTTAAAAATTGAAGCCAATAAATAAACAAATTCAAAATAGGTCCAAAAGGGGAAAGATACAAGATATCTCCCTTCACAGATCTTAGAGGTCCATGGAAGTCCATAGAACTCTAAATATATTTTCAATTTTTTTGGATGTAATGATTAATTTTGCTGATTTTTTTTCTATTCTTCCTTTTTTTCTTAAAAATATATACTTTGTTATATGGGTTAACCTTCATTCATTCACTAATTCAAGAAAAATATATTAAGTGTTTCATTTGTGTCAGACACGTATTGGTCCCCACAGATATGAAGACAAGAATAATACAGAATTCTGGCCCAAGAATCACAGTGTCACATGCTTGGAAACAACCTCAGAAGTCAGCTTGATAGTGGAGCATTGGACTTTAGAACAGGAAGACTGAGAGTCAAATCTTGCCTTATAAATTTATTTCCTGTGCAGCCTTAGGCAACTCACTTACCTTCTCTCCAATCTAATTTCTTCCTTTATAAAATTGGTAAATAATTGCACCTACCTCACAGGGTTGTTTTGAAGCCCACATGAAGGGGAAAGGAATAAGCATTTATTAAGCACCTATGTTGTGCCAGATACCATGCTAAGAGTTTTACAAATATTATCTCATTTGACCCTCATAACAACCCTTCAAGGGTAGTTATAATTCCCAGTTTACAGTTAGGGAAACTGAGGCAAACAGAAGTTAAATGACTTACTCAGGGTCAGATAGATGATGCTAAATGCCTGAGGTCATATTTGAACTCAGGTTGTCCTGATTCCAGGCCCAGTTCTCTATTCACTGTGTCACATAGGTATAGATAGAAAGGTAGATAGATAGATGGATAGATAGATAGATGTGTACACACATATGTATATATGTGAAGCACTTTGTAAACCTTAAAGTATTATATGTGTTAGTTATGATAATTATGAATATGGTGATAATGATCATGATATAGTTAAATTCACACTTACTCAAGAATTTGCTCTATGACATGCCAAGTCATATCCTAGAACCTTGACTGAAGACCATCAATAAAAGGCAATCCACTATTTTCCCAGGCATTTCATCGCAGTTTTGTATAACTCATTGTTTGGAAGTTTTTCTTTATATTGAATATAAATCTTCCTCTTTGCAAGATCTGCTCACCTATTGCTCCTAATTCTGCCCTCTGAGAACAAGCAGAAAACAAACATAATCCCATTTCTAGATGACAGACCTTCCAATAATTAATAGTAGTCAAGTCAAGCCAAATCAACATACATTTATTAAACATTTCCTACATGCTTGACATTGTTCTTAAGAACTGGAGGCTCAAAAAAAGGTCTCTAATCTCAAGGATCTCAGTCTAATGGGATAGACAACAGGTAAACCACTCTATCCAAATAAGATATATACAATATAAATTAGATATAACCTTAGAAGGAAGGTACTAGCATTGAGGTGGATCAGGAAAGAATTTTCACAAGGTATGATTTAGCTGAGATCTGAAGAAAGTTAGAGAAGCAAGGAGATGGAAATGAGAAGGAAGATTATTTCAGGCCTGAGGAAAGGCCAATGAAAATGTATCAAGTCAGGAAACGGAATGTCATGTGAAGGGAACAGCAGGGAGACTTACACCATTGAATTGCAGAGTACTCATGAATACATGAAATCTTTCTGTGGATGAGGCAACTCTCTAAAATTACAAATTGTAGAACAGTTAGATGTATAAATAGGGCAGCTAGGTGGCACAATGAATAAAATGCCAGGCCTGGAGTTAAGATCTGAGTTTAAATCCAGATTCAAACACTTACTGGCTGGTGGGCAAGCCACTTAATCCTACTGAACTCAGTTTCTGTGTCTGTAAAATGAGCTAGAGAAGTAAATGACAAACTACTCCAGTATCTTTGTCAAAAAACAAACAAAAAAAAAGGGGTCATGAAGAGTAGAGAATGACTGAAAAATATCTAAAAGACAACAGATGACTGAATGAAGCCAATCTGCATTGGTAGAAGAAACTTCCTCACTATGAGTCTGATAAACCAGTGAAATCATTGGTCCAATCCCAGGAGAAAAAAAATGTGCATACACATACATACATACATACATACATACACATACATGTACACACATATATGTCTGCATGTATATATATTTTTGATAGTATGTTTTATGCTATTTTTGCTATTTCTGACATGCAAGTCATCATTCAAAATATGCTTCAGCTTACTTAAAGCCATCATTTGTCTTTCCATTGTCCATTGGGTCTTCTGTAATTGTGATTCTTTAGAGACTTTACAATCCCTTGATTTTCAGATATATACATCGAGAGAATAGTAGTATAAAAGATATTTTTGTTTTTGTTTTTGTTTTTTTTGCATCAAAAGCCCTCTGCAATCATTGCAAGTGGTAAGCAATTCTCTAGATATGACCAATGAGACAATTACAGAGACCTTAGATAGTAACTTAGACCTCAAATTTCCAGTAAAGAATCACCACCCAATTCTTTCCTCAAGGGCTAACTTTCCCCAATTTTTATCTGGTGAAATTCTACTCCTAGTCTTAAGCCTGCTAAATATTCACCTCCTTTATGAACCTTTCCCTGACAGCACAAGCCTGTGAAGTCTTCCTCTTACTCAAATGATACCTATTATGTAGTGCCTCTTTTTACATTTATTTGCAAATATGATGCCTCCTCATATATTTGCATATATGATAAGCTCCTGGAGTGCAGAAAGGTTGTCTTGTGCTTCCTGGTATTGTAAATTGTACCTAACCTAGTGCTTAGAATTTGACAGAAAGTTAACAAGATTGTTTTTAATAACAACAGTAATGGTAAGCACTATTACAGACTTCACTGTGGAAAATTAATTAAATAAAATTACTGGCTACAAAATTTTGTGATCTGATTAGGAAAGTCAATATATGAATTGGTCTCCTCTAAAGTATATATAATTTAAGATGTTAATTATTTAATAATATGATAATTCTGGAATACTTTGGTGTCCATTTTATAGGTGTTAAGAAATGAGAAATTGCACATTTCATCTTGATCTGGCTTCCTGCTCCTCACCCTCTCGCTAAGGGGTGAAGTAATTCATCTCATTCATAAACAATCACCAAGAATTTATTGAAACATTACTAGATGTATCACACTGCTAGGTATCTCCTCCTAGACATAGCACTTGCCACTGGCTAAAGTTTAGGCTACATTTTTATGTCTTACTAGTTAATTCTTTAAATCTTAATTTAAGTACTCTATTACCCCAATTTATATGTGATCTCATTGATGTGTTGGTTCCCTCCAATGATATATGGTGATCCATTGATGCCTGCACATTCTGTATGACTTCTGTCAATGTCTTCCTTTAAGTTTGCCACCAAGACTCCACTTAACAAAATTGGAGCTTTCCTTGCACTCTCTTACTATTTCAAGTAGGCCAAAAGAGCATGTGAGCCATCCACCGTTTATTCTTCACTTTGATGACATTAACTGTAAGTAATGTATACTGGTGTTATACAGGGAAATCAGTCACATGTTCAATTTTTTAATAGGTGTATTTTTCTTTATTATATATTAAGATTATTAATATAATATACTATATTAATTATATCTTAATGTAATTAATTAATATAATAATACCAATATCTTTATTATAGATTAGGAATTCAAAATAACCTTAGCAGTGATCTAGTAAAAAGTTCTCATTTTACAGATGAGGAAAATGATACCCTGAGATGTTAAATGACTTCTCAAGGTCATTCAGCCAGTGACAGAACTGGGATTCAAATTCAAGTCCTTTGACTCCAGCTCCAGCACTCTATTCCATTCTGCTGCCTCATAAAGCTTATTCATTTCTTCCCTTGACCTACAGTCCAATTGATTTCATCTGTTATTTGCTGTTGGGTTTACACATGCTGCAAAATTTCATTAAATTTAAGCTAAACTAATTTTGAATTTGTGAGACTTCACCTAGTGCCTGGGCTGAAGTTTACCTTTGCTTAGCAATTTTTAAAATATTTATTTCTCAATAAATTAATAATATGAACAAGAATGAAGGGAGAACTATTTCAAGCTCTTAGGAACTGACAATTTTCCCACACCAAGTATATTAGAACCACCTATCTATTAGCAATTGAAGTAATTATTGCAAAGCATTTATACCAATTTATTGAAGCAGGTAACCTCTAAGGACCTCTAATAGGCAATGATTTATTAGCTTAGGATGAATTGTTATATGCCCTTGGAAGGAATCAAATGGCATATATACATACATATATGCATGTATATACATACATATACATATATATTATGACTCAACTTTTTACTGATTCAGATCCATTTCCCCTGTGAACAATCTGAATTAGTGATAGTTTAATCTACAGGAATCATATAGCTTATATACAAAATGTCTAAAAACAACTATATCCCTAATAATGCCAAAAATTAAAAAAGTATTCTATATATTGATCCATACAAATAGTAATGAGCTAAAATCAGACACTCAAATGAATTTGATTCAATTCAGTAGCCATTTATTAAATGTGTACTATGTGCAGATTGCCATGCTAGGTGCTGGTGTACAAAGACAAAATAAGATTCAGGCCCTACTCCCAATGGAGCTTACTATGTATTAAGGAGATAAGAAATATACATAAATGAGCATAACAAAAGTTGAAAAGGGAAGAGTAAATAAAAGTCCAAATATGATCCTATTACAAATCTGAGGAGGGACGATTTAGTGTCGGCTGGGAGAGCAAAGAGCTTCATGGATGAGGTTGTGCCAGAGGTTGACCTAGTTGAAACAAAAAGATTCCAAAAGGCAGAGAATATCAATAGACAAGAGAGATAGGAAGAAAGTCCATTCTAGGCACAGGGAGTAGTTTTAGCAAATATATAAAGGTAGTAGTAGGTATATATCAAAGATTAGGTAATGTTATATAGAAAAGTTTAGCTGCAAAATGAAGAGTGTGAAAAGGAGAAGTATGAGATAAGTTTTAAAAGAAGATTGGGGCCAGTGTTTGGAAGGCTTTGAAGGCCGTACTAAGGAACTTAACCATTATTTAGTAGTTTAGAGACGGTGTGATGTAGTGCGAAGAGCATGCAATCTGAAGTCATAAGACGAGTTCAAATCCCTGTCTTTCTACTTACTATTTATATGACTTTGAGCAAGTCACAAACTCTCTAGACCTCAGTTTCCTCCTTTGTCTAATGAAGTATTTGGACTCAATGATACCCAAGACACCTTGCATCTCTAGATCTGGGATACTGGGGAAATTTTTCTGTTGCCAAATTATGAGTGACATCAAAGCTTATATAAAGCACATCCAGATTAATATAGGGAGATAAATTAAAAGACTATGAAAATAATCCAGATGTGAGATAATGAAGGCCAAAAGTAAGTTGGTAACAATGAAAATATAAATGGAGGAACAAATGGGGTAAAAGGGATAAAACTTGAAAAATGTGTTGTCTGATCATGATAGCTTTGGTATTAATATTTTTGCCTGCACTTAACACAGTGCTCTGAAGATAGGAACCATTTAATAAATGGATATAGAATGACTGATTGATAACTTTGGGGGTATTAATCATTTGTTATTTGCACTCCCCAAGAAATTCAAAATCATGTGCTGATGCCTACCCAAAAGAATGTGTTCTACTGCTTTACTCTTTAGCCTGTAACTTCAAACCTGAATGCAACTGAATGAAATAGAACATCAGTCTCTTGTGGATAGGGACTATTTCCATTTCTTTATATGTATCAACAATACCTAACAATGCCTTGCACTGTAATAAGTAGTTGTCAAATTGAATTTCAAGAAATTGAACTGAAATGAGCAAGGACAGACAACAAAGTGCCATGAGGGATAAAGCACTGTATGTAGAGTCAAGAATACCAGGGTTCAAATCATTTCTCAGACATTTACCAGCTGTTTAACCCTGGGAAAGTTTTTGGACCTCAGTTTCCTCATCTGTAAAATGAGGAGACTGGATTCAATAATTTCTTGGGAATCTGCCATCTCTAAGCCTATAATCCTATAAAATTTCAAAACTTGCACATTAAACTTCTAACTTGAAAAACATTGTTTTGACCTTACTTTTAGTATTCAAAAAAGAAAATCAGTCACAGAATGTTTCTGCTTCTTGGTGCTGCATATTTTTCCCTCATTTGTTGGCTTGTTTGTTACTTGATCTTTAAAATGTCTCACAGGAGGCTTGTAGACACATGGACTCAAAAAAAAATAATTTAAGTATAGAAATAACTTGAATTCAAACTAACTCAGCAGACACAACTTTTCCATGTTGGAAGAAAAAAAAGGGAGACGAGGAGGGAAGCAGACCTTACACCTGATGGTCAACAAACTAGCAGTTTGTGTTCCAGAAGGGAAGGGAGTTTCAGTGACAGGGATCCTCAGAAACCTTCTGCGTCTGGTTTCTTGAGATTCAAATATGTCCTTCTACCTTCTCCCTGAGCCTCCAGGCTAGAAAGTCATCCAAAAGCCAGCAACCAACCTAAAGTAGATTGGCTTCCACCCAAATTTAATGAAACTTCCTTAGAGGAAACTGATTTCCCTCATTATCCTTTATGTAGATAATATGTGGAATTAATTCTCCTTCACTAAATTATCATTACATCGAGCAGACAAACACAGATAGAATGTTATTAAAAGTAATGGAATGGGTTCATCCACTGTTAACTTTAATGGCTTGTATCCCTCTGATCATCTCAAATGTTCAAGAGAAATGGTGCAGCCTTATGGCCTTCGAAGATTAAAGGTCAGCAGCTCTGGGTTTCTGATTTTCTGCACAGGAGGAGAAGATTTTTTTCTCCCTACTTCCAATCCCTGAAAAAGATCTGAAGGAAGCCTGGAGCCCCTTTCAAAGGCTCTGCCTGAGTTCTAAAAACGCTTGACTACCAGGCTAAACTGCATGTGAATCATGACATGCTGATTTATACAGTGAAACAGTAAATATGAACTCAATGAATATTTAACACTTACTTGGGGCTTTTCTAGTTGGAATTATTATTTTTTCTTAAACATTTGACTATTAGGAGACAAGGTCAAATGGAGGCGGGAATCCAGCCTTGAAGTCAGGAATCAATCAAATTAACAATCATTTACTATGTATCAAGCAATGTGCTTAGTCCTTGCCCTTAAGAAACTTATATTACACATTCTTTTGAAGGAAATAGTATACATATATCTAGGTACAGAACAGATACAAAATAAATACATGGTTATTTGCCCAGAGGTTGAGGGAGGACTAGTAAGTGAAGGGATCAAGAAATTCTTTATGCAGCATATGCACTAACCCTTGAAGATTTCCAGGACCCTAATCAGGGAAAGGGATACATTTTAGGTGAGGGGGGAAAACTGTGTTGTTGTTCAGTCATTTTTCATCTTATCTGATTCTTTGTGACATTCATTTGGGGTTTTCTTGCCAAAGATGTTGGAGTAGCTTGCCATTTTCTTCTCCAGCTCATTTTACAGATAAGGAAACTGAGGCAAACAGAGTTAAGTGACTTGTGCAAGGTTACACAGCTATTAAGTATCTCAGGTTGGATTTGAACTCAGGGAAGATGATGAGTTTTTCTGACTCCATGCCCAGTACTCTATCCACTGTGCCACCTCGCTGCCTGGACAGCTTGTACAAAGGTATAAAGGAGGGAGATAGAACTCCACGTGTGAGTAAGCAAGAAAAACAGTATGTCTAGTCTATGAAGTCTATATGAAGTAATCTAGAACTGGGTTCAAATGCTGCCTCAGAAACATACAAGCTCTGATACCTTTGACAAATCACTCAATCTTTAAGAGCCCTAGATAGTTCTCTAAAACAATAAAATATACAAGAACTGCCAATTTGTTTCAGTGGAAAAGTATCCATGCCAGGCAGTCCCCATAGTTATTAAATCATAGTTCCAGAACCCTCAAATATAATGATGATGATTTTCAGTGCAAATCATGTTATAATCTCAGAAGAATCAAAATTGCAGGTGAACCAATGGGCAATAAAGAATATGAGTAAGCTATACCATTTTGCCAATGTCATGAAAAGCACTCCAAATCACTTGGACACTAAGGACTAAAAAAAAAAAGAGGTAGCAAGAGAAGAAATAGTAAATGAAGAGCACAAGTATTGTGCTGGTATTCACAAAATATTAAAAGACCTAGAGAATAGTATCCACTGGGAAATGTAAATCCTCTTCAGAAGAGTTTCCCTGATCAAAACACCCATCCCTGCCTACCAGCCCCCTATGTATGTTGTTTTCCCTTATTAGAATATAAAGTCTTTGGTGGCAGATACAGTATTATTTTTTGTACTTATAGTCCCATTACTTAGCAAAGTGCCTGACACATAGTAAGCAACATGAACTTTTTCATTCATTCATTCATCATTCATTCATTCATTCATTCATGGAAATACATGAAAAAGAATCATAGAAGATGAGAAGGCATGAATAGGTTGTAAGCTAGCATTCATGTAGGAAGTACTCACATTGATTATATAAAGGATCCATGTAACGATCAAATATTTTTACCTATTAATCTACATGATAGGTAATATCCTTTTCATTTTAAACACTATTATTTTAAAATTTACTAAAGGACAACTTTAGCAAGCTTTTAGCAGCAAATAAAAGTTGTTTTTTGGTTATTGTTGTTTTTTTAATTAATGATATGACAGCTATTTGAAAGGTAGCTTTTTGTAGTAGCAAGAAAGAAGGCCCCCCCACCCCGAGCCATGAAGAACTACATTTAGTTCCTACTTTTGATTCATACTGGCTACAACACTCTAGGCAAGTCATTTAGTCTTTCAATACTCTATGTCGCTCTTTACAATTAGAAGTTTCAGAGAAGCTACCAATTTGAACTGAGAGAGTTTTTTTCATCTGACAATTCTCTATCCCAATAAAATAATGGGTTCAAACATTAATCCATTCTTCTATACCCAGATACAGTCCCTGATTTCTACTTATTTACTAAAATGGACACACATATGTAGCACTTATTTTTGGAGACATGTTGGAAGGACCCTCTCCCCTCTCCACTTCAGAGGAGGCACAGATGTCCTTTAACTTCCAACTGTCAACCAAGACGACACTTTGAATTGGCTACTGAAGTTGTAATTTGTGGATGTATTAAACCGATAGCCTCCATCCCTTGAACCTCTTCTTTTTGCCAGCCTTAAAGTATAAGGATGTCTCTCTGAGCTTTAGAGGTTTCAATAGAGAGATGCCCAACCCCACCTTGGGTCACAAGCTACTAGTCCATGGCTTCCCAGGCAAGCCCTGTGTCCCATCTATGTTGTTTTTCCATTGATACCTGTCCATGTGGGAACTTGAAAAACAGCAGGTATCTTTGACCCTTTCTGGACACCCAAACACTGGGGTATTAGCCACCTGAACAGTCAAGACAGCAATAACAGCAGTGTCAGAGGCAGAGGTAGACTAACTACAAGGGAGTCATCTAAAAAGAGAGAAATCACTGAAAGAAAGAGCCTACTTGGCATTGATCTGGCTGTACTCAGAGGTGATATCTGTAATAACTAATAAGCAGTTCTCACTGAAAAGCTGTCTGCAAATGTCACAACAAGGCTTGAACACTAGCCTCTCAGCTGACTGCAATCATTCTATGATTCTTCATTACTTAGTGATCCCTTATCACTGTGGAAATAAAACTTTTGGTTTGATTCTTAATTCATGTTTATATTTCAGGTACTTTTCTTTTTTTTTACTTCTTTGCCCCCAGCTAGGAAGAACCCTTTAGACTAGAGCCAAAAAATAGAATTGGTTCTCAGCAGTCTGAGGGAGAAATAGAATTGGATACCTGGGAAGCTTCGTTCTCCCACTGAGTAGACAGACAATCCCTGAGCAATGAACCTTGGGGCAATCTCAAGGAATAGTAAAGGATCTTGAATAATAAAGGTCACCAGCCTCTTTGGCTTCAGTTTAGGTTGCCTGGCTAGTAGATGTGTCAGATAGTACAGCAGCTTAGGAGCTAGGAGGCATCTAGATGATACAATGGATAGAGGGATGGAACTGGAGTTAGGAAAACCTGAATTCAAATCTTGCCTCGCATACATACTAGTTATATGACCCTGAGCAGTCACTTAACCTCTGTCTGCCTCAGCTTCCTCACCAATGAAATGGGAATAACAATAGCACCTGTCTCTGTTGGTTGTTGTGAAGATCAAATTAGATAACACTATAATCTCTTCCACATTGTGGGGTTTAGGAGCATGGTGCCCCCAAGATCTGGAAAATCTAAATTTTTGGCCCTCCTTGCATACCAGAGAAGTTGGATTTTTTTCTTTTTCTTTTATGGAGTGTACTTTATTGTAAAATTTGGGTTAAGTGTTTGCTCATAGGCTCTATATAGTCTGCTGGTCTTTGCATGTCATCTGCAGTTTCCACAAAACTCTCAGAAAATTCCCATTTAATTTCTTATGCTGACTCACAATATATTGAAACTGGGATGGGAAAAGTTGCAATGTAACTTATAACTACATTTGTAAAGCACTTGGCAAACTTTAAAGAACTACATAAATGCGAGAGATGCACAAACATAACAAAATAATAGCAATAGACCAATAATAATAATAGAACACATTTATCTAATATCCTCAAAGTAACTGTGTTTTAAGCACTTAACCCTATTTTGCAAATTAAATTGAGGGACACAGAGAGTTTAGATGGTTGGAGTCCACCTTTTCTTACTTTAACCCTGGTGCTCTTTCTTCTATGCTATATTATGTCCTAACGATAATAAGAAATTCATAACAAATTCAATTCAGCCCTAAAAATAACTTGAGCACATAGTACTCAATTTCACAAACCACATCTCTTTTTTTGGAGGGAGGATTTGAAAAAATTATTTAGTATTTTATTTTTTCCCAGTTACATGTAAAAACATTTTTTTGTTTGTTTTTTGGTGAGGCAATCAGGGTTAAGTGACTTGCCCAGGGTCACACAGCTAGTAAGTGCCAAGTGTCTGAGGCCAGATTTGAACTCAGGTCTTCCTGATTCCAAGGCCAGAGCTCTATCCACTGCGCCACCTAGCTGCCACAAAAACAATTTTAGCATTCATATTTGAAACTTTGAGTTCCAAATTCTCTCCCTTCCTTCCTCTCCCCACCCATTGAGAAGGCAAGCAATTCAATATAGGTTATACATGTGTAGTCATGCAAAACACTTCCATAATAGTCATGTTGTGAATGACTAACTGTATTTCCCTCCATCCTATCCAGCCCCCCACCGTTTATTCTATTCTTTCTCTCCTTTGACCCTGTCCCTCCTCAAAAGTAACTACCCCCTCCCCCAATCTGCCTTCCCTTCCATAACCCCACCCTTCTCTCCTACTTTATGTAAGGTAAGACAGATTTCTATACCCAATTGAGTGTTTATGTTATTTCCTCTTTGAGCCAATTCTGATGAGAATAAGGTTCATTCACTCCTTTTCACCTCCTCCCTCTTCCCCTCCACTGTAAAAGCTTTTTCTTGCCTCTTTTATATGAGTTAATTTACCCCATTTAATCTCTCCCTTTCTCTTTCTCCCAGTACATTCCTCTCTCTCCCCCTTTAATTTTATTTTTTAGATATCATCCCTTCATATTCAACTCACACCTGTGCCCGTTGTCTATATGTACTCCTTCTAACTTTCCTAATAATGAGAAAGGTCTTATGACCTTTCCATGTAGGAATGTAAACAGTTTAACTTTAACAAGTCCCTTATGATTTCTCTTTCCTGTTTACCTTTTCGTGCTTCTATTGTGTCTTGTATTTGAAAGTCAAATTTTCTATTTAGCTCTGGTCTTTTCTCAAGAATGCTTGAAATTCCTCTATCTCATTGAATATCCATTTTCCCCCTCATGGATTATATTCAGCTTTGCTGGGTGGTGATTCTTGATTGTAATCCTAGCTCCTTTGCCCTTTGGAATATCATATTCCAAGCCCTCTAATCCTTTAATATAGAAGTTGCTAAATCTTGTGTTATCCTAATTGTGGGACCATAATACTTGAATTGTTTCTTTCTGGCTTCATACGTAATATTCCTGGGAGTTTTCAGTTTGAGATCTCTTTCAGGAGGTGATTGGTGGATTCCTTCAATTCCTATTTTACCATCTGGTTCTAGAATATCAGGGCAGTTTACCTTGATAATTTCTTGAAAGATTATGTCCAGGCTCTTTTTTTGATCATGGCTTTCACATAGTTCAATAATTTTAAAATTATGTCTCCTATATCTATTTTCCAGGTCAGTTATTTTTCCAATAAGATATTTCATATTGTCTTTTATTTTTTCATTCTTTTGGTTTTGTTTTATAATTTATTGATTTCTCACAGAGTCATTAGCTTCCATTTGCTCCATTCAAATTTTTAAGGAATTATTTTTTTCAATGAGCTTTTGGATCTACTTTTCCATTCGGCCAATTCTGCTTTTTAGAGCATTCTTCTCGTTGGCTTTTTGGACCTCTTTTGCCATTTGGTCCAGTCTATTTTTTAAAGTGTTATTTTCTTCAGTATTTTTTGTTTCTCCTTTACCAAGCTGTTGACTCATTTTTCATGATTTTCCTGCATCACTAATTTCTCTTCTCAATTTTTCTTCTTTCTCTTACTTGATTTTCAAAATCCATTTTGAGCTTTTCCATGGCCTGAGACCAATTCATATTTTTTTGTGGAGGCTTTGGATGTAGGAGCTTTGACTTTATTGTCTTCTTATGAGTGTATGTTTTGATCTTCCTTCACCAAAGTAAGTTTCTATAGTCTGAGTTTTTTTCTATTGTTTGCTCATTTTCCCAGCAAATTACTTAGCTTTTAACTCTTTGTTAAGGTAGGGGTCTGCTTCCAGTGTGGAAAGCATACTGTCCCAAGCTTCAGGGATTTTGTGTAGTTGTTTTCAGAGATACTTCTAGGAACCTGTAAGTTTTCAGTTCTTCTTTTCAGTTCTTGGTATGATCTAAGGAAAGGTGTTTACTCCTCTCCTGGCCTGTGCTCTGGTCTATGAGAGGCACTATTTTCTGTTCTGAAACTGTGAGGTGTGTCCCCTCTCCTCTGCTGCCACAAGTTCTGCTATGCTAATGTTCCTCCACACCCCTGGACTGCCATCCAGGACCGCAAGCCAAGCAACAGAGTCCTGCCTCAGTACTAGCAAAGAGACCCCTGTAATCTCCTTCTGACCAGTTGTTTGATCCCCTTTCTGTCTGTGGGCTGAGCACTCCAGAAGCAGCCACTGCTGCTGCCACTGCTGCTGCCATTGATTCAGTCACCCTCAAGACCTGCTCATAATTTGCTGTGGCTAGGGCTGTGCTGGCACAGCCTGTGCTGGACTGTGCTCCTCTCCCAGCCTGGTGCAACAGACCTTTCTTGTTGACCTTCCGAGCTGTCTTGGGCTGGAAATTTGCTTCACTCCATCTTTTTGTGGTTTCTGCTGCTCTAGCATTTGTTCAGAGTCATTTTTAAAGGTATTTTAGAGGTTTGGGGGAGAGCTCAGGCGAGTCCCTGCCTTTACGCTGCCATCTTGGCTCCTCACAAATCACATTTTGTGGTACATGGTAACTCTTGATTTTAAGACTATGGGAAAGCAAACACAATCGGCCACAATAGTAATAATCTGTCCCTCTGCTGATCATAGCACTAGAACATTCTAAACTGAATGTTTAGTCATCATCTTCTGACCACCAAACAGTTGATATGGCCCCTAGAATTTATTCTAATTTAAGAATAAGGCTGTGAAAAGCAGCACATTGTAGCAGATAGAGAGTTTGTCTCAGAGTCAGAAAGCCCTGGGTTCAAGTGGTGCCTCTGACACATACTGGTCATGTGACCCTAGCTGAGTCACTTAATCCCTCAAGGCCTCAGGCAAATCTCTAAAGTCTCTTAAGTTGCAGAATAGGTGCTGATCTGCCTCAGAGAAAATTTCCTTATTAAGAGTTCCCTATACAAGTGAAATAACAGGTTCATTTAAAAAAATAGGGAAAGGGTGAGCCTCCTTACATGGGGGTTCACAGATAGTATATAGCCCTGAATCAATAGACGTTCAGCTCTCTTTTAAATAAATATACAAAGCACCTGAAATATGTGACACTAGGCAAGGCATTGAGGGTATAACACAGTCTATGAAAGAGAACTGACTCCCCAAACCTAACAGGGATTTGGTGCTCTAACTACTGCACCATCTAATTACCCCAAGAATCTCTTAATACAATAGTGTCATGATCTATTAGAATCTATTACATCCCTTTTGGTTTTAACTCCTATGACCAGACTATCCATCTAATGACAATATATTAGAAATTCAGCCCAAATTCATTTTAATATTATTTTATCCTTTGGACTCCTTTGGGTACAGTTACCCCAGGGATGGCATGCATGAGTTTGCTGGAACAGCCCTGCAGAACTACTACACCTTCAAGAGTTTCCTGTCATGGACATATAACCCCAAGGTGGGCTATTGTAGGAATAGCACCCAGGGCCAAGGTAGAGCTGGTCAGGGGTCTGCTGATAGTAAGGATCTTTTTCTTTACTCTCATTTCCTTTTCTTCCTTCTCTACTTTTTTCCCTGCTTTCACAACTCTTTCCTTTTCCCCCCTACTTTTCTCCAGTGGCTACAGATGCTAAATATGAAGACATTGGAGGCTGAGGAATTACTAAAACCAGGTTCCTCAAGTGATCTGAACCATTCAGAAAACTCTGACTTAGAATAAATCACCAAATCTTTTTTTTTCTTTTTTTGTTAAATACATGGAAAATTTTAGCCCAGTTTAGCCCACTAGATAGAAGTCAGAGATAAAGTAGACTGCTGACCATTTTTCTAAGTTTAGAAACTGTCTTCCAAAAAAATGGACACCAGCAATAACTTTATTCCTTTCCTTCTCCCAAAAAAAAAGACCAGGGGAAAAGATCCAGATTAGAGTGAGGATGACTTTTAAATAAAGAAATCATACACTATCATTTCTTGATCTTCTTTCTTTCTCTTCTTGGAAGCAGTGTCATGTATTGGGAAGTAAGAGCAGGAATCAAGACTACAGATTCAAATTCCATTTCACCAACCTGGCACTTAGGCTAGTCACTAAACCCCTCTAAGCATCCCTTCTTCATTTGTAAAATGAGAGGGAGTTAGACTTGATGGTCTCTAAAGCCCAATTCAGTTCTTAATTTATGATCCTGTGCTCTTCTCTGTCCTCCATATCCTTAGCTGAATTCAACATGTAGTAGTCTTAGATGTCTTAGGCTTTTACACAAGTTACTTTATTGCATATCTTTGATTGATGCTGACTCTATATGTGTCAGAAGTGAAATTTGTGACCACCAAAGTGGTAGGATTTCAGGGGTTCAGGAAAGGTTCTTTAAAAAATATTCATTCTTGAACTATCTTATTGATACTCAAAATTTCACAGATAAAAATCCATTCCTTTGCCTTACCTCTCTGAGCCCTGGTTTCCTCACCAAAAGCACTATGCTGTACCTGCAATATTTTATGCATACCTGTGCTTAAAATTTTGTTGTCCATTCAAATATAAAATCAAAAACCTTAGGAGAGGAAATATGGAAAGTCTTATCAGTCATTTATTCTTTATTAGTATTACTTACCAAGCACATATTGCTTTATCTTCTTTGATCTCTACAACAGTCCTATCTTACAGAGAGAGAACTGGGTCTCAGAGAAGTAAATTTGCCTAAAGTCATATAGTTGATAAGTATCAAGGCCTGGATAAGCCTTCTGACTTGAAATTCAGTGTGCTTTCTGCTATATCACACTGATTCTCTGTGAAATAATAAATAAAAGGAGTAAGTATTTCAGCTTCAATAAAGTCCAACCTCCATGCTTCATCTGGACATGGAAATAGCCTTAGATTCTCAAAGGCTTTATCTGTAGAATATAACATCGAGCTGAGTCTTCCATTTCAGAAAACCTTTGAATATGATTCTAATGACAGATTGTTCCTGCTGTCTGAAGCTTGACCTATCTTAATACATAGAGGTTCATCTCCAGCAATTTGGCCACTAAGTGATGAATTTCCTTGACTATGGAAACTCATCATACTAAGAAAAAATAGGGAAAAATGACTGCTTAGGTCCAATGAGTTGGGTATAGAATTGATGAGGAGAAAAGGAAATCACTTGGTGGCATTTGGGAAACTGAACAGTGCTTTTAATGATCCAAACTAACACAAAAACCCACTTTGTTAATTTAAATGTTCTCTCATGCTACATGGTTTCAGATTTTGGAACACAACAGTTTCCAAAGAACCAAAGTTCTAAGTGGCCCAAAGAGCAAAAGACATTTAACAAATGATACAAAGAGGAAAAACAGAAGCAGAAAAAAAAATGGAGAACACAATAACTATGACTTTGTAAGAGGAAAAGTGAAGGAGAATAAATGGACAAGCAAAGAATCTTAGGGCAGTTAAAGAACGTGCAGGTAGAGTAGATAGAGTACTGGGCCAGGAGTCATGAAAATATGAGTTAAATCTGGGCAAGTCACTTAACCCTATTTGCCTCAGTTTCCTCATCTGTAAAATTAGCTAGAGAAGGAAATGGCAAAGCACTCCAGTAACTTTGACAAGACAACCCCAAAAAGGGGCCACAAAGAATGGGACACTACTGAAAAATGACCAAACATACAAAGAATCTGAAGTATAACAGTGGGACTGACTGAAAAAAAAAGGGTATTTTATACATTGAAAATTATCAATTAAGTGTAAATAATAGTTAAACAAATTTAGTTGATTGCATTGAAGTTCAATGTCATGGGTTCTTTTAATTTGTTTGCCAAAAAGTTTTAATTTTTTAAAAAAGATAAATCATCTAGGCAGAGCTGCAGAATTGGGAAATAACCAAGCTATTACATATCAGAATATTTGTGCACAAGAACTTTCACATGTCATTTATAGAATAAATACAGTGGAATACAGAATTTGATATGGAAGGAAAAAAAGGGAGGTAGATAAATTTTGATGGATGTATTAGAAGGGATGAATCCTGAGGTTGGGAGTAAGCCTATAAAGCAACCTTCACCTCCTTAACTCAACCCCTATGTCTGAGTTTTAATAAATCAATTAAAATTGCAGTTATGTACAGTAGTCATTGGCTTTGAAATATTACCACTACTAAAGTTTGCCTCCAGCCCCTTTAGATGTTACAACAGCAGGTCAAGGGATTGGAAGACTATAGGATCTTTTTTCATGATCATGTTTCAATTAAAGCAGTTGAGAGTTGCTATTAAAATGCCTTTTTGCTATTCAAGAAGCCTGAAAGCTAAAATGAGTCAGATTCCCCAAATAAAACTAATTTCAGCCCACATTAGTTTCTTGTGCCTTTTAGGTGTGGTTTGATCAGCTCCCTTTCCAAGTGGGCTCAACATTTTAGTTTTGAATTATGAGGTTTTAATTTTATTAGAGAGGTTTTTGAGACCTGAACTTGAACCTGGATTTGGAGGCAGAAAATTAGGGTTCTAGTTCCAATCCTTGTACTAGCTATATGATCTTAGGCAATTAACTGAGAACCTATATGGAATGAATTATATTGCCTCTACCAGTGCTTTTAGTGAGGATCTAATGAGGTACAGTCAATAAAGCACATTCAGAACTTAGATCATGATATAAACACCAGTGATTATTATTTCAAAGACTTAATGCTAACATTTCCAAATCAGTTTTATTCACAGCAGTACATGTGTTATTACTGAGCTCTTATTTGAGTGTCATGACATTGGTCCAACAATATTAATGCATCATAGCATAATGGATAGAGTATGTGATGTAGTGGGTAGAGTACTGAACCTGGAATCATGGAGATCTGGGTTCAAGTTCTGATTCAGACCCTTATTAGCTCTGTGATTTTAGGCAAGTCACTTAATTTCTCTGAGTGTCAGTTTCCTTATCTGTAAAAAAAAATGCAGATACATCTAGGCCCTGATTAATGCAAATAATTAATCCCCTGTGGAGTTGAATTATTTGAATTTGTACTGCATATTTACATTGGACAGGAACCAATTACCATATTCTACATAATTATAACTTCAAATAGTGCTAATTGGAATATATGCAACCTCTTCAGGGGATACATGATTTGCACTAACAGAGACTTAGCTGCAATTATAATATCTAGATCAGAGGGTTGATGTGAGGATCACATGAGATAATGTTTGCAAAACTCCTACCTCAGTGCCTGGCATATAGTAGGAACTTAATAATCACTTAATATCACTTCCTTGAGGGTAAAGATTGTTTCACTTTTGCATTTGAATCCTTAGGCCTAGTGGAGTATCTAGCAACTAGAAGGTATTTAATAAATATTGGTTGATCAAATAAATAAATGATCATTGATTGTTAATTGATTTGTAAAGCACTTTGCAAACCTTATAGTGCTATATAAATATAAACTAAAAATATTAATCATTTTAGATATGTGTATATCATACATCTATGTCTATGATGCATACATATATATTTATTATTATTTTCTTAATATGATGTTAATTTTAGAAACTGTTCCATTGGTATCTGTAAAGTGAATAGCTGAGATATGATTCAGGGATCTTGACTACTAGGGAATTGAAGCCCCACCTGAAAGTTGTTTTCCTATATATTTTCTTCTCTCTTTAAAGTAACAAAAACAAAAACTCCCTGACACTTCAGGGTTCACCATTCTGCTCCCTTTTTAAGTTGGTAATTATAAGAATGGCCTCACCTTCAGGTATATCTTGGGGATTAATGACCAGCTGGGGTTAATGGCCTGAATAAGAGCCATGCTCCATCAACACCACCCAACTAGTCATTAATCCCCAGGAAATGCCCAGTTCCTCAATTGTTATGGCTTAATTTAGATTCCCTTCATTTTCATTAAGTCTTAAAAATCTTGCTGCAGCCACCATGAAGCTTTGTGTTTTATGAGTCTGTGTCCAAACAGTTGAGCAAGAGTGGTTTTCCTAGCTACTGATCAACTCATACAAAAATGTACTTTATCAAAAGCTGCTTTAAAAGCCATTGAACATCCCCACACATTTCAATCTTTTCAGCAAGTTGAGCTTTATAGTCAAAGATTGTGGTGAAACTATGTTTTATTAGGAAGCCATCTCTCCACTTCCTTATCTCAGCCCAAGTAACTATAAACATTCTGTGTATTTTCATCAGTTTTCTCTAAGGACAAAAGGAAAAAAATAAGAAAAGGTTTTAGAAACATAATTAGTATTATAAGACATCTCAAGAGGTAGCTTGAGGAAATAGTGAAGAGAGGGCCAGCCTTGAAACCAGAAAGATGGGTTCAATTTCTACCTCTAACATGGTCTATTAGTATGATCCTAGGCAAGAAACTTAAGTTCTCAGTTTCCCAGGCAGTTCTTTGAAACTATAAATTTGAGAATACTTCCTGATTTTTATTGACAGAAATAATTTCTTTCCAAGGAATTTCTTATATCAATTAAATCACAAATCTATGAACACATGTGTGTATATATATTCTTACATACATATGTGTATATGTATATGTGTGTAGATATGTGTATATATGTTTATGTGTATATTTATAGGTATATATATGTGTGTATATTACACACATACGCACACACACACGTACACATACATTTATATGGGTAGCTAGGCGGTACAGTGGATTGAGTGCTGGGCCTAGAGTCAGACAGACTCATTTCCCTGAGTTCAAGTCTGGTCTTAGTTACTTACTAGCTCTGTGACTCTGGGCAAATCACTTAACCCTGTTTGCCTTAGTTTTCTCATCTGTAAAATGAGCTAGAGAAAGAAATGGCAAATCACTCCAGCATCTTTGCCAAGAAAACCCCAGATGGGGTCATGAAGAGTTGGACATGACCGAAAAACAATTGAAGGACAACATGTAAATATGGTTGTGCGTGTTTGTGTTAATGTTTATGTGTGTATGAATGTATGAATTATATATATAAATATATTATATATATATTACATGGATATAAGCAAAGTATATATACCCATGTATATACAGGGTAAGTATACACATACATCCTCCCATATATTTACTGTATTTATCACCAAGACATTTCTAACTGAAAAATAAATTACTATAATATATAGTCAATAGAGGGACAGCATGATATAGTGGGAAGAAGCATAGGCTTGGAGTTAGGAATTTAAGTTCTGGCTCAGACATCTGCTGTCTGTGAGATCATAACTTGGCTGCTTAGTGCCCTATAGGCAATTCTCTAATTCCAATTTATAGATAAACAAACAGCCAATTTACTTTGATGTGGAGGGGGTTCCATTTTAAGGAGTCCCCTATAGCAAGCAAATCACAGGTACACACACACACACACACACACACACACACACACACACAAAGCTGTCTCAAACACTGAAGATTAACTGCCTTTCACTTTCAGATATTCCACTGCCCTTAAGGATATTGCCTTGCTTACTTTCTATGTCTCTAGTATTTATACTTCATTCACAGAAATGTGAAGCTTCAGTGGTCCTGTTCTTGGTTCGTTTCCCTTTTCCACTGGATGCATGAAATACCAGCAGGGCTATGAGAAGTGACAGTTAGGTACAGGAGAGGTGAGAAAGAATTCAAGAGGTTTCATTCATATGTTAGAAATCTTTCTCTGCCAAAGTTAATGATGGGAAGAGAATAAGTTCCTTATAGAAAGAATAACATTTACACTTTAGTCTAAAACAGAACCAAGCTCTTACAGCCCATTTCTAGAATATTTAACAAAAACCTAGAAATAGGACATGGGTAAAGCCTTAATTATGTCATTTTATGTGGCAACACAAAATAAAGGAATCCTAGAGAAACACAGTTAGAAACTCTGTAACTCTGAAATATGTTCTTGTAATACAAATACAACACAGTCTGCTTGGTACAAACATCTAGAGACCCAAGACAAAGTAACATGGAATCCATTTGTAACACTAACTCTGGAGGACAGAACTAAGAGTGTAACAATAGGTTGTTTTGTTTTGGTTTAGTTTATTTTCTCGTTAAAGCTGTGCCTGGTGGCAGATGCTTTGAGCTGGGGTGGATCAGCATATTGCTGAAAAACAAAAGATTTAGGTTCTAGACTTGACTTCACTCAGCTCTAGAGTCTGCTATTTATTTCTTCATCTCAATAATGTGTCTGAGGCTCAGTTACCTCATTTAGAAACTGAAAAGTTTGGTCTAGTAGATTTCTAATATCCTTTCAAGTTCTAACATTCTATAATTCTACAAATCGATATAATAGTAAACTACTAAAATAATTTATGACTAAAATCATTAATGACTAAAGTCATCATTCAATCATCAAGCTTATATTAAGTTGCTATGACCTGCTTACCATTGTTCCTAATCCTGGGGATAAAAAGACAAAAATAAAAGTCTTTACTCTCAAAGAATATACATTTTACCAGCAAATGACATAAAAGATGTTAGATGGCTCAGTGGAAAGAGCTTGGAATGATGAAGACCTGAGTTTAAATTCTGCCTCAGACATTTCTAGTTAGTGTGATGCTGGCCAGGTCAGTTCATCTCTGTCTGCTTCATTTTCCTCATTTGTAAAATGGGAGTAATAATAGCACCTTCCAAGTGTTGTTGTGAGGATAAAATGAACCAATATTTGTAAAATACTTTGTAAACTTTAAAGTGCTAAATAAACTGTAACTATTATTGTTATATCACATACAATAAATCCTCCTAGATATTTACTACATATGTTGCCAAATGATTTTTAGCTCAACAATAAGTTTCTGTGGGGCAGCTAAATAGTGCAGTGGATAGAACACCAGCCTTGGAGTCAAGAGGACCTGAGTTCAAATCTAGCCTCAGACACTTGATACTTACTAGCTGTGTGACCCTGGGCAAGTCACTTAACCCCTAGCCTCCACCAAAAAAGTTTCTGTAATACATAGTCAATAGAGGGGCAGTGTGGTATAGCAGATAAAAGGACAGGTTTGTAGCTGTCCTGCTTTAGAAAGAGGCAGTATAGCCTAATGCTGTGGTTCTCAAAAGGCTCCTTCATTATGTTTCGTTCAATGTTCCACTAAAGTCCTCCCTATTTCCCAAGACTTCCATATGCCACGATCCCTAACTAGTTTGCTGCCCATTCTTTCTGATTGGGCATCGGGAAGATCACAATAGCAGTTACTATTTTCAGAGGTGAAAAACCACCGCCTGTGCTTCTAGACCTGGGGAAATAAAGACAAAAAGGGGATAAAAAGATAGAAAAAGAAAAGGAGAGGAATCTCAAGGCATGGGTCTGGAACCCATCTTAAATATTTATTGTGCTATGGATTTGAAGCCAATGGACATGAGTCTGAATCCTGGCTCTTCCACTTACTACACTGTGACCTTAGATAAATCATTTAACCTCTTTGGCCCCTTCTTTCCCTCTCTGTAAAATGACAGAGTTGAACTAGATGACCTTTAAGGTTCTTTTCAGCTCTAAATATTTGATCTTCACTATGTCATGTTGCCTTTCTCTATGTGAACTTTTGTTGCTGTTGTTCAATTGTTAGGTTGTGTCTGACTCTTTGTGATTCCATGGACCAAGCCCTTCCATTCTCCACTATCTCCCAAAGTCTGTCCAAATTCATGTTCATTGTTTTGATGACACTATCCCTCTCATCCTCTGCCATCCCTTTTCCTTTTCCCTTCAATCTTTCCCAATATCAGGTCTTTTCCAATTAGTCCTGTCTTTTCATTATGTGGTTTGAGTATTTAAGTTTCAAGTCCAGTATTGGACCTTCCAATCTGAATTAATTTCTTTAAGTATTGATGGATTTTATCTCCTTGCTGTCCAAGGGACTCTCAAAAGTCTTCTCCAGCACCACCATAGTAAAGCATTGATTCTGCCACACTCAGCTTTCCTTATAGCCCAACTACTCACAGCCCATACATTGCTACTGGAAAAACCATAGGTTTGACTATACAAACTTTAATCAGCAAGGTAATGTCTCTGCTTCTAAGTGAGCTGTCCAGATTTACACAGCCTTCCTTCCAAGGACAAGCATCTTTGATTTCATGGTTGTGGCTGCCATTTCATCACTGTAGTAATCTTTGAGCCCCAAGAATAGAATAGAATAGAAATGTGACATTGAATAGAATAGAAACATGTGAATAGAATAGAGAAGATGACACTGCTTCCACTTCTTCTCCCTCTATTTGCCAGGAAGTGATGGCACCAATTACCATGATCTTGGACTCAAAAGACTTGGGTTCAAGTTCTGACTCAACAATTAATTAGCTGTGTGGGACCCATGGGAAAGTCACTTAATCTCTCTGAAGTTAACTCTCCTCAACTGTAACATGGAGAAGATAATACACTGTTTACCTCAGAGGGTTGTTGTGAAACTCACCCAAGATATTGTACATAAAGTCTATTGTAACCATAGTGCACTTCATATAGGAAGAATCATTTACTTCATCAGAGGGGCAACTCCCAGTGTGGAAACTTACTCCACCAAGACAAATGACAAACCAGCTATGACTTAATAGATAAGTCCTAGGGAGTTGCCTGAGGCACATAGCCTCAGTATTTACCTAGGATTACACAGCTGGCATCAAAGGCACCACCTCAATCTATGTTTTCCTAACTCCAAGCCTTGAACTTTATCCACTTTGTCAATATGCCACTATAGAGTGTTGTGGAAATACAAGCTGCTGTTGTATAAAGAGTCAGTGTGACTTAATGGATTGAGAATCAGTTTCAGAGTCAGGAAAACTCCAGGTTTAACCCCCCCCACACACACACACACTGTGTGACCCTGGGCAAGTCATTTAACAACCCAGACCCAAAGCAACTCTTTGTAATTGAAAGTTAAAAAGTAATTACTGGCCAGGCATGGTGGCCTGTGGAAATAAAGCAAGACAGGATGAAGGCTAAGGGTCAGTGTTTTCCTCCCCATAAGCCCACATTCTCTCTTCTAGTCTAGTTACTTCCTTTGTCACTGACCTAAAGGTGCACTATCTGGTGGGCAAGATCCACAATTCCCTTTCCCTCTCTCCCCTCCCTCCCCTGGGATGGTGGTACTTTTATGACTCTGGGCCCTGGTATCATGGAAGAGAGCTTACACAATCACCTTCCCAAAATCTAACTGGCCATATCTTTCCAGGTAATCTTACCTAAGGATCCCCTTTCTACTTGGTAATGGGATTGGCAGGAAATGAAACAAACCCCTCGCTTCCTTGGTTTTGTCTTAAGTGAATCTTACTCAAGGTTGAGCCCTCTCAGATGGAGGCCTGTCTGGTGGCCCAGCCCTACATAGTATGTTTATTTCCATGGCCAGTTCAGGCATAGATTTATCTTGCTACTGAGGTAATTTGTCAGGTGCAGATTTGATCAGCCATGCCATTCCATTTAGATTCCTTGGAAAAGGGTCACCTTCAATTGGCAGATATATGAGTGACGGGTAGTTGTCAATTTTTCATTTTGGCCTGCAGGAATGCCCTATCATACTGGGCCAGACTTAATTTTCCAATTAGTTTGATACTTCAGTGGGAATTGCCACTATTATTCATTTGATAAGCTAGAGCTGGGCTGAAGCTACCAAAGAGAATTATTTTGCCTCTTTCTTATGAGTATCTTGGTACCATGATTACATGGGACCTGGTGACTAGGAAAGCCAAAAAATGTCTAGTTCTCCCATTTGGCTATTGAATAGTCACTGAGGTATATGCTTTCCTCCAGGGAAAAATCTAGTCTGAGCACCATGTGCCACCCCTATTACTGTTTGCAAAATTTGAAAGGGGAGAGGTCAAGATAGAGGTCAGATATCTGGGGCAGGGGGTCTTCTTCCCCCACCTTAAAGGAAAATTTCCACTCAGGGTTCCACTGTAAACTGTTCTAAAGGGGATTTGTTTCCTCCCACCTGGGTTATCCTCATTCAGCCCATCTGATTTGCAACTACCACTGCTTAATTATCTGCAACATCTGCATGTCTCTAGACTGCTAAGCAGAAAGGCAGGAGGTGGGGGAGGAGGATGGGATAAGTCTACTTCTTGATTTCCCACTACCATCATTAGTTCTTTAAAAAAGTTGTGTTCCTTTAGCCTAATAGGTTTCTTTAACTCTTTAGTAAAACATTCCTATACCATTCCCCTCCTCCCTCTATCATAGGAGGAGGAAGAAAGGAAGAAGAGAAGGGAAGAAGAAGGAAAAGCTCCCAAATTCATGGCCTGTTAGTCAATTATTAAGAAACTTGTAAATATACTTGATAGCATCAAAAAGTCAGTGCAATAGCTGTTGCTTGAATCAAACATGATTCATCTCTCTCTCTCTCTCTCTCTCTCTCTCTCTCTCTCTCTCTCTCTGTCCCCCTCCCTCTCTCTCTCTCTCTTTCTCTCTCTTATTTGTACTTCCCTTTGTAGTCAGTCATTCTGCTATTGTTGAAAAGACTAGGGATGGTTGCAAATTTTTCTCTACCACTCCTTCTTCCTCACAGGTAAGAATTTCTGTTATCATAAGGAGCAGCCGGGGATAGGTTCTTCCATTTCATAGAGGAAGATAGGATATTCTGGACCAGTGAAATAATGCTATTTTCTCAATTTGCTAATAAGAAGTGAGAAAGGAGGAACAGAAATGCAGGTAACTTAACACTGTGTCATACATCAAGTGGCTGAGGGAGGGGCAAGAGGAGCAGATAAACAGGTAATGCCCAATCTGTGTTTAGTAGTTTTAACTTACATGCATCCTGTGGGTTACAGGCAACACCAGTCAAACTGGTTTTCATCAGTTACCAATTACCAAGTATAAAATCTCCCTCCTCTGTGCTAAAGATAAAATCCTTTCCAAAGTTTTTGAGACTATAAAATGTCAAATCTACCATACTTCAAACCAACATTTTAAACCACCTATCACTAAGTATCCAGCTTAGTCAGAGGATTATGGTTTTTTGTTTAGCTACTCTCATTTCTAAACAGACATACTCAAATTACTGTTTAGAACTCCAAAATTTAAACCAACTAGCATCACCATTTTTTGTTCTTATCTATTTCATATGTTGCCATAGCCAAACAATTTATCACTTAGTGGCTCCTATATGTAGATAGGTGAACCCATGGATAGCAGATTTAGTCTCTATCGGAGACAGTAACTGAAATCTTTCTACCTTAACAGAAACTGTCAGAGCTTGTTCTCTAGTGGCATGAACTTTGAGTATGTAGATTTACCTCCATGCCATGGGGGTGGGAGAGTGGAGGGAGATCATAAAGTGTTTATTACAAACTTAGAATACAATATGGGTAAAGTCATCAGGATGCTTTTTTAAGTGGAAACACATATCCACAAATGGTAACACTGGAGAAACCAAATACACCATTCTAACTCTATACCATGTTCTTGTCATACAAGTACAGTACAATTTAATCTGCTTGGAATAAACACCTAGAGACCTCAAACCAAGTACCATGGAATTTGATTTGCAATGTAAGCATTTTTAGCACCTTAGTCATGGAAGTGTATTTCCACAGTGACAGTGTCAGAGTAGTGAACCAGGGCAGGAGAGGCTGTTAAGAATCATGCAATGTTTAGACTTCTGACAAACATGAATTAGACTGTTAGTACTCAGAATGTAAGATGGTTGTCTAACAACCAAATGAGTCAAGGAATTTAAACATAGCCATATTGACAGTCTCACTGTAAATAAACTCTGAAGAAGGTGGGACTGAATAAAAAACTCTCCCAAGTAAACAATTTCAATGAATCACTCTCCAAAGTAGGTAGCTTCCTGTGCTTCAAGTTTGACTCCTGCAATTCCACAGAGTTCCCAAGATTTGCCATGCTACTCTCAACCAAAGGCAAAACCTTCTGCCAAAGTCAATCTTTCACTATCATTAGTTGCTATCTTTGCTTCCAGAGACAGGAGGGTCTCCAGATTTTCCCTACATGAAAGGAAAACCAATTTTCCTAGCTCTATTAATGCAGCACAAAATATAGAAACTCTTTGTCAGTACGGCTCCTCCCCTTTCCTACTACTCTTGTCCATATCTATCCTTACAAAGACTTCTCAAGGTTACAGTCCAACTTTAAAAGAATCTCTGTCACCCACTTCAGGTCCAGGTACAAAACCGTAGGATTTAGAGCTGGAAAGATTTGTCTCATCATCATCTCAGAAAACTGAGACTCAAAGAAGTTAAGTAAATGGCTTAAAGTCCCACAACTAATGTAGTAGGGCCAAGATTTGCATGTAGATTTTCTTGTTATTATAATTGTTTTCTAGATAGTACCTGTGATCTCATTGGCATATTTGAGGAAACTCCCTCCAATCATGCTGAATAATGCCTGTTCTTCAGCTTGGAGTCTTAAAGAGTTGGTGGGAGGAGGTGAAGGACAATTATGAGAGTTTAATCAACTTGCCCAGGATTAAAAAATGAGTGTGTCAGAGGTGGGATCTGAACTCAGGTCCTCCTTACTTTCACATCTGTTCTCTATTCCTTATGTCATTCCTTGAAGGTATTCTCTATTGTGAATTGAGCACTGAATGACAGAAGAAGAAAAAAAACATAGACTATAGTAGATGAAATTATATTAAACATAAAAATATAATATAAATATGACAAACACTCCTTAAAGATCTATCCTGGTCAGAACAGTGCTGGAAATGAGGGTGATACTTAGTTCAGAGGAGAAAAGACCTTTGCATTCCAAGAACTTATTCTAAGGGAAAAAACACTGACACAAATAGTTATAAAATATGGTATTACATGATAATCTTATTAAAGAGTTCTTCCTGAGGACTGAAAGAAGAGGAATTATTTAGTGTGGGCAAAAGGACAGAAATGAAAGCAATAGGGAAACAAGCTGGGTTTCAGGAAATATTTGGTGTAGTACAATTTACTCTGTGTGGGCTAGTCTTCCCAGGGAATTGATGAAAGCCATATCCTTTGGGACTTTTAAAGCCAGAGCAGATAACATATTAAGAAGCATTTTCTGGGAATCAATTCTGTACTGGGAGGAGGCTGAACTCCATGACATGTTTCATTCTTTATTGTACTTTCCTGCAGTTCAGCAAAATTTCAAAAGATTGAAAAAAATACGTTTCTTTTTTTTCCAGTGTTGCCTTTATTTCCACATACACTAAGCCTTCTTTCCCTCAAGGAAGGAAAAGAAATACAAGAACAACTAATAAAAGTACAAGCATAATTTGTATTATATCTTTGTACCCAGAGATGGAAATGAGGTAGGAGGCAGCATGGATAATGTGGTGAATATGCACTTATAAATGTGATTTGATAGTAATAAATAAGCTTGTAATAGGAATGTAGCCAAAGTTTCAAACTAATGGGGAGAATAAATTTATGTTCCCTTCATTCCTTCCTCCCTCCCCATTATAACCACATTATAATTAGAATGACAGGTATAGAATTCTCTACAGTAATAGCATTCTCTAAAACCTAAAAATGTCATAATTTACCATGTCCTGAGCACAGAGGTTAAGTAAAGGCAAAACAAGTTGGTCTTCTAAAGGCTAAGTACACAGAATCACAGAATCTTGGGTCTTCTCTTCCAACCTATACTTGAACATAAATCCCCCACATTATACCCAACCAATAAGTCACCCAGGCTCTCCACATGAATGCATCCAGCAATAAGGAATTTTCTACCTCCTACGGCTACTCATTCTATTACTTTGGGACATCTCTAATGGTCAGAAAGTTCTCTACATTGAGGTTGATGGTGATGGTAATGAATGAGTTAGCAAGAGAGAGGAGTCAGGAGACATAAAGTGGGTTAGGTTGGTGACTAAACTGAAGAGGCAAAAAAGGCAGTAGCAAAAGAGTCAAAAGCAGAAATAGCATTTGAAGCAGGAATCCATTAGATTGTAAGCTCCCTGAAGGTAGGGACAGTTCTTGTCTCTCTTCATATTTCCAGTGCTTAGAATAGTGCCTGGCACATAGTAGATGCTTAGTAAATGCTTCTTGCCTTGACTTGACTTGACTTGACTAGTGGTGGAGAGAGGAGGAGGATGCCAGGACAGTGGTTCTGTCTTAGATATAGAACCCTTGATGAAAGGTAAGAGAGACTGAGAATGTTTTGCTATGCCTTTTGCATTATTTTGCCCTTCTGACCAAAAAAAAAAATCTAAAAGCAGAACATGCAAAAGAATTCTTTCTCTTCATTAGCATACTAACTTAGTAAACATGAGATATCATTGATGTGGCTGTTCCATTCATAGACACATCATCACCCATCTAACCATTATTATTAGATGAACTTCTGTGTATTCTTATAAGTGATCTTCACAATAAATTTGAGGCTTTTTCCTGGTGTTGTAAACATGGGATGGATATTGGTAGAGCTAAAGAAAATGCTTCAATGGAAGCAAAAGAGCACTAAAAAGACTGAACTGTGGACGATACCACAGAGTACATTGAAAAGAGTGTCTAATGTGTAGCCATAGGTCCTACCTTCTAATCCTGACTTTATCACCCATTAGTGATGTGACCTTGGGCAGATCACTTTATTTCTCAGGTCCTCAGTTTCCTCACTTGTGAATAGGAGGATTTTGAGTTGTCTGAGAGCTTTAAATCTATGACACCATGCATGTATTTCCTTCACACCAGGCTCAGCATGAGGATATATTCACATATAATATAGCAAATATTAAATTTCATTAAGTAAAGCATAGGTACTATAGGAATTCATTTATTCCACAAGCATTATTAAACATCTCCTCTGTGCCAGACACTATCTAGAAACTGGGGATTCAAAGACAAAACCAAAACTTCCCTTGCCCTCAAAGAGCTTACTTTCTATGGTGGGGAAACAACATATACTCAGATAAAGCAATACAAAATATTTTCAAAGTAAATAACAAGTAATTTTCAGGGAGAAAACTAACAACAGTAGGAATTCTGGAAAGGCTTTAGATAGGAAGTGACAAAAGCAAAGGCTCGAAGGAATTCTTAACAGGTAGAGATAAGGCAAGAAGGGAAGAGAACAAGCATTTATATGGTGCCTATTCGGTGCCAGGCAAACTTTTTACAAACATTATCTCATTTGATCCTCACAACACCTTTGTGAGGTAGATGTTGTTATTGTCATTTTATAGTTGAGGCAAATGAAGTAAACAGAGGTTAAATGACTTTCCCACATTCACATAGCTAGTAAGAGCCTGAAGTCAGACTTGAACTCAGGTCTTCCTGACTCCAGAACCAGCACTCTATCCATTGTACCACCTCCTTGCTGAGGGAGAACATCCTATACATGGAAAACAATGTCAACAAAAGACAGAAAGACAGGAGAGGAGGTATCATCTGGAGGGAGTAACAAGTCATCCAGTTTGACTGGAACACAAAATTCATTGGAGAAATAATGTGAAAACAATCTGGAAATACACATAAGATCCAGAAGAAACATGAGGAAAACATTAAAGACTAATTACAAGGGACTCATCAGGATCAAACTGTTTATGTATTATATATGAAAATGTTATCACTATTTTTAACACTATCATTAGTAGAGTAGTTTGAAAGAAACATTGGGGCTGAGTTGAGTATGATGAATGATTCTAAAAAGCAAAACTGGGAAGAAAAAGGTGAAAAAAGCAACTATCTCATACAAATGGGGCATGAAAGGAAGAACTGAAACAGAGGAAACAGGTGGGGTTGGAGGGATGGTAGTGCTAAGAGCTTTAATTATCAAATAGATGAGGGGTTTTGCTTTATTTAGTGTTTTTGTTTTGTTTTTTTTTTGTTTTGTTTTGTTTTACCTTGGAGGCAATATGGTATTAATAGAACTTCTTAAACAGCAGACTGACATGATTAGAATGATTAGATCCACCATGCAGGAATATTAATTTGGCAGGTGTGAGGAGGATAGATTCTCTCATTTGCTGGTAAGAGACTAGAGGCTAGAAGACACTTAGCAGGCTATTACAATAGTCCAGATAAAAGGTGTTAAGGGACTGAACAGAGGATGTGACCTTGTAAATAGAGAGAAGGGCACAGATGTAAAAGATGATGTGTAGGTGGTATAAAAAAATTTGACAATGAGTTAGATATGGGGGATAGAGGTGAAGGAGAGTGTGTTGAAGGTGACAATGAGTTTGCAAACTTTGGTGTCTGAATTACAAATAGATTACAAGATTACAAGTAGAAACTCCCTCAGAGATCATCTAATCCAAACCCTCCTTTTACAAGAAGGAAACAGGTTAATCGAATTGCCTGGTTCACACAGGTATATGCAGAAGAACCAGGATTTCATCATAGGTCTTCTGACTCCAATTCCAGTTCTTTCTCCACTGCACCATACTTCCCTTGTCAGAAGTAAGGAAGCTGGGAAGAATGGTAGGTTCTGGAAAAAATGCAATGAGTTCTATTTTGGACAAGCTGAGCTTAACATATCAATAGGACATCTGATTGGAGATGTTTCGTGATTAGTGTGGGATTGGAGCTCTGAAAATCTGTATTTATAGGTCTGGAAGTTATCTTCATAGAAATGATAACTCAGAGAATAGGGATATCAATTAAGTCTAGATTCATCAAAGAAGACTTAGGGAGGAGTTAGGACTTCAGCTGGGCTATAAAGAAAAGATAGATTTTAGAGAGAGAGGGAAAGAGAGAGAAAGGGAGAAGGAGAGAGAGGAAAGAAGAAGAAGAAGAAGAAGAAGAAGAAGAAGAAGAAGAAGAAGAAGAA
>NW_020940360.1:14646658-14684724 GCF_900497805.2 Vombatus ursinus | reverse complement strand
AAGAAGAAGAAGAAGAAGAAGAAGAAGAAGAAGAAGAAGAAGAAGAAAGGAAAGGATTCTAAGTGAGTAAACAACATGAACTTTCTTCCATTTGTTGCAACCAACATATTATGTGTTGCTGTCATAATGGCAGTGAGAACATACGCTCGCAGTTGCTATTACTGCTGGGGAGGGGAAAGAGAGAATCATGCCCCTCCCCCTTTGAAATTCAATAGCATTGGTTGTATCCCAACAAAGAGGTTACATGGAAAAAGACTAAAAGCATTTTCCTTATTTCTTATTGTCTGCTAAGTGGCTCTTCCTGGCTTCGTCATCAGTTGTCTTTGAAATGGCATGGCTGCCCGAACCCACCTTGTCAAGAGGATCAAAGGACCAGATTGGAAGCTCTAAGCATGTGTATTTAGCAAGGAGCCAGAGCACATATGACCCACCAGAAGGGTCCAGGGAGTAAGCACATCCCTAAGCATGATCTACAGGAAGGTTCCCACCACAGCATATTCATTGATTATCAAATTTTATGAAGTATTTTTTTTTACCAGAATGTGGTTTTTTTTTGGCATAAGGGTAAAAACTTCCTCTCCCAGTACAGATCAATGTCTTCTCTTTAGTTCACAGTCATAGAGTATTGTCTGGATCAGTAACTTCCCCAGGGTCACATAGTCATATATGTAGCAGAAGTGGGATTTGAACTCAGGCTTTTATAAATCCAATGCAATCTCTCTTTCATTTATACCATGTTTCCTCTCTTTATAATAATAACTTGCATTTATGTGGTGGTGTTTGGTTCAAAGCACGTTATATACATTATCTCATATCTCCTTTTTCAATCACATACTTCATTTTTATTTCAAGCCTGGCCCACATACATTTTCCTCTAAGATTGTTTCCCAAGCCTCTTGTGCTGCTCAATGTTATCCTTGGATAGGGATGACTGTGGCTTTTCCCTTACAAACAGAGGTAGTTTCTTGGAGGGTTAGAGATTCATTTACTTTACATTTCTAGTCCAGATCTTGCTTTGGCAGATTGTCATATACAATTTTGTTATAGTTAATAATTTAAAATGCCCCCAAAGAAACCCAGCCAAGGCATAAAGCCTTAAAAACAAAGCTCATAATGGAAACACCAACTGGTCCCTGATTCTTTAAGTATGGAAACAGAACTATGTTGATCTTGGATAGACTTTGGCTTGTGAAAAGATATGTACAATTGTTATTTCAGCATGAACTCTCAGTGTCTCAGACCTAGGTGCTTAGTTATGAGAAAAATCCAACCATAAGGAGTGGGGAAATAAACAAGACTATAGAGGAATAATATTCAGTATTGTGCCCAGAGAGAGAGAGAGAGAGAGAGAGAGAGAGAGAGAGAGAGAGAGAGAGAGAGAAGGAAAAAAGGAAAGTAGGAAAGAAGGAAGGAAGGAAGGAAGGGAAAAATTCTTAAAGACCAACTTTTCTGTAGCTAATTATATTGCACTTTGCTTTAGTTGATCTAGTCAGAAACAACAACAACAACAAAAACAAACCTAAACTCAACACATTTCTGTCCCAAATAAATGAAATGTGGCAAGGTTCAATCTCTCTGTCTCTCTATGTCTCTGTCTGTTTCTCTGTCTCTTGGGGAGAGGAGGTTCTGATAAAATAGACAGCAAAGTTGGCGTTTTGCTGGAGGAAAAGTTCCAAAATAGGTCAGGAATTCCTTCAAAACAGTAGACACCATTTAAAAAAATCAAGCTGTCAGCTACAAATCTAGTAACAGTGTTGATCCTCCAAGTTTTTCCCACTGCCACCATGAAATGAACCGAAAAAGAGCCCAAAAGCAGTTCAGCACCAAAACCCTATAAATTGCTGTAAGGGTTTCATAGCTTTTCATCCTTCTAGAAGGAACATTTAATAAAATCACCTGCTTCTGACTTTAAACCTTAAGTGTAGAATTCACAAGGACATCTTTTCATCTTATTCACAGCAAGCTTTAAGGGCTCTTTGTCCCTAGAATCAGTCATGCCATCTCAGAGGACATTTGTCAAAAGGCCTGCTATATCTCCAACATTTGTGAGGTAAAGGAGCATAACCCCTAGAGATATCACAGAATCTTAGAATGATGGGCTACCAAGCTGGCATTAGAGATCATTAAATCTAACCTGAGCTTTTTACAGATAAGGAAACTGAGGACCACAAAAGGGAAGTGATTTGCAAATGTTTTAAATAGACGGTAAATAACAGAGCAGCTAGCTGGTAAAGTAGATAAAATGCCAGGCCTTGAGTTAGGAAGATTCCTCCTCTCGAGTTCAAATCCAGCCTCAAACACTTACTAGCTGTGTGATCCTAGGCAAGTCACTTTGTTTGCTTCAGTTTCCTCATCTGTAAAATGATCTGCAGAAGAAACTGTCCAACCAATCCAGTATCTTTGTCAAGAAAACTCCACATGGGGTTACAGAGTTGGACTCAACTGAAAAAAAATGGCTTGAATAATAACAAAACAATAGAATCCAGTTTCAAATCCATATCCTATGTCTCCAAATCTAGTGTTCTCTCCACCACAAAATATTTCCTCAGCCATCTTCATGTCCTGATTCTGCCACCCACTAGATACGTATAAAACTAGGAGAATCACTGCTTTATGGACTTCAGCAGCTAGGTGGCTCAGTGGATAGGGTGTTGGGCCTGGAGTCAGGGAGGCCTCAATTCAAATCTGGCCTCAGACACTTACTGGTTGTGTGACAAGTCATGTCCACCTCAGTTTCCTCAACTGTAAAATGGGGATAATAATAGCTCTTAGCTCACAGGATGTTGTAAGGATCAAATGAGATAATATTTGTAAAGTGCTTAGCACAGTGCCAGCATATAGTAGATCCTTAATAAATATTCATTTCCTTCCTAGGAGAAGGATACAGCTATGTTTTGCCTCAGTTTCCTCCCAGCTCCAATGGAGCCTTCTCCTCCAATATTACTTTCTATGTATTACATATGTATCTATTTCTTGTATCCTGAATTAGAATGTAAGATCCTTGAAAGAATTGACTTTTTTCGTCTTTCTTCAAAACCCTTGCCCTTAGCACAATGAATGACCAGCCCTATTCAATTCAACAAAGATTTCTTAAATGCCTACTTAATGTAGCACTTATGTTAGGCTCTAGGGATACATAAAAAGACAAAAACAAAAGGGTCTCTACCAAGTTGTTTGTTATATTTTGAGGAGATGTAGGGGAAACATACAACATGTACACAGATAAATTAATACAAAAGAAATAGTAATTTCAAGGGAAGAGAGCACAAGTAACTGAGGGGATGTGGAAAAGCCCGATGTGGGGAACATCTGAACAGTGCTTTGAAATCAGCTAGGGACTTGATCCAGAAGAGGAGAGGAGAAAGTGCATCCCAGAAAGGAGAATGACTCATGCAAAGCCATGAAGTTGGAAGAAGAAATGCCATGTGTGGGGAAAAAGCAAAAGTTTGACCAAAATAGCTAACATCTGAATCGGAGCTAGCTATTTGAAATGACTAGAAAGGGGGATGAGAGGCATATTGTGGAGGGTTTTAAGGCACAGCTGAGGGCTTTGCATTTCATAACAGAGATGATAGGGAGCTATTGAAGATTTTGAGTATGGTCAGATCTGTATTTTAGTCATATCCATGTGGCTATCACACAAGATATTATCCATCCCTAGGAAATTGTCTACACTACAATTCTCAGACACAGAGAAGAAAAATTATGAATACAGTAAAGAATAGATGAAAAAGCCCTTCCCACCCACACTCCACCCCAAAAGGTAAGAAATAACTTTGACAAATAGGCTAAAGTATGAAGCTTAGTCAAGAAATAGCTTTTAGGGGAACAGTTTAGAAATTTGAATTCACAAAAATTTGACAAACTTTAAAAATCCTTCCTGTTCTCCCACCTGCTCACTTTCCCATTGAGATCCAGTTTCTCCTTAAATTGCTAAAATACTAGTTCTTTTTCCTGGCTTTGCAGATTTCTCAGCTTTTTAAGCCCACCTGAACGTGCTGAGAATTTGAGAATAGGAGCCTAGGTCGCATTTGAGCAGGTCTATGAAATGCATTTGGGAACTGCTGTTTTCTGTACTCTTGCTTATGAGTTCAGACTTCAGTCAGAGAACACAGCAGGCATTCTGCAATGTGGATTTTCTCTATTTTCTGTGCTGCCTCCCTTTTCATTTTTCTTCCTTTCAACAGATTAAGATCAGATCTCTCTTGGTCCATCTTACCAGACCCTAAAGGGTCTAAAATGTGTTTGTAATATTCATGTATGCTTGAAATATTTAAATGGTTTATTATACCTCAAGGTAACATGCTAGAGTTCAATCCCACTCTTTGTATAAGATGGCTAGGGAAGTAAAGGATACCAATGCATGCCAGAGGCAAATGTGGTGTATTGATTGAATAGAGTTCCTGATCTCAAGTAAGAAAGACCTAGAATCAAATCTTAGCCATGTGAGACTATAGGAAATTCATTTATCTCTCTGAGTCTCAGTTTCCTCATCTGCAAAAAAAAAAAAAAAACGATAATAATTACTGTTCTATCTACCTCATGGAATTGTTGTTGTGAGGTTCAAATGAGATAATGATGCAAAGATAATGATGCTTTGATAAATTTTGAATGTTTTACAAATGGCAGCAATTATTATGTCCTGCTCTTCCAAATTTTTTTATATAGATATGATTGGTTATCTTTTCTTCCCATGATTACAATAGCTATTCCTCATGTATTTTTACCTTCTCTCTGATCAGAATTTCCTCTCATTTGAAAACAGAATTACAAGTCTCCTGTTTCCTTATAAGACCCCAAATAATCTTGAAGACCTCTCTATTCAATTCTAGATTAATTTTTGCTTAGCTCACACTTCTGAAACATGAGATTTGACCATGAATTAGTCTTGATCACAAATAACAACTTGGCCTAAAGAATGAAGGTAAAAGCATTGGGTCTAATGTGCTTAGATGCATGTTCATCAATGAATCTTCCTAGGATAGGTTGGGGACAGTGGAGTCACTGTTATTTCACAGTACCTCATGCTGGGTTACAATGCAATAAAGATAACCTACTTCACTGGAGGAATATCTGTCTTCATTTAATCAAGAAGTGTCTCAACTGAAACCCAAAACCACATAACTATGTAAGAATGTACCGTGCAAGAATATATCATATGTGAAGGTGCCATGCATGCAATCATGAATTATATACATTATATAATTTCTACATAAAATTTATATTATGTGATTTCTGCATATTTACCACATTGCTTCTAGTTCTAACCACTGAGGCCAAACAGTATAATCCTCCAAGTAGAGTTAAAACTCCCATTGATGCTTTTTAAAATCTACTGCCTAGCAGACTTCCTGGACACATAGTTAACACTTAATAGAAGCGGTTAGATGGCTCTTTGGATAAAACACTGAGACTGGAGTCAGGAAAACTTGAGTTCACATTTAGCTTCAGACATTTATTAGCTATGTGACCCTGGACAAGTCACTTAACCTTGTTTGCCTCAGTTTCCTCACCTGTAAGATGGGGATAACAAAAGAACCTACCTCTCAGGGTTGTTGTGCAGATAAAATGAGACAATAATTGTAAAGCACTTAGCACAGTGCCTGGCACATAATAAGTGCTACATAAATGTTAAATATTGTTAATAAATAATTGTTGAATTGAATGGAATTGCTGCTTAATTTTTATTAGTAAGATTCACAAATACATGTATACTCTCTGTTGAGGCCTACCAACAGCATCCATTCATTCTCTCCTTAACCAATATTTATTGGGCATCTAATCAATTCAAAGCAGAACAGAAAGTCATGGAGTCCTTGAGACAGATACACTGCAATTACTAAAAGAATGAATGAAAGTCTGGCAAACAAAAGCACAGTTTGAAATCAATTAACATTTAATAAGCACCTACTAAGGCATCTAAGTAGCTCAGTGGATTGAGTGCCAGACATGATGTCAGAAAGACTTATCTTCCTGAGGTTCAATGTGACCCCAGACACTATCTGTGTGATTCTGGGCAATTCACTTAATCCTATTTGCCTCAGTTTCCTCATCTGTAAAATGAACTGGAGAAGGAAATGGTAAACCACTCCAGTGTCTTTGCCAAGAAAATCCCAAATGGGGTCATGAAAAATTGTACATGATTGACCAACAACAAAACACCTACTATGTGTACTAGGTTCTGGGGATATAAGCACAAAGAATAAAATAATTCTTATTCATATGAAGTATTTCAAACATGTTGGACAGCTAATATAAAGTTATGGAATGTCATATTCAAGGAAATGCAAGTAGGTCAGTATAACCGAAATAAAGAATTCATGCTCAAAAGGGAGAAAGATGCAGAAGACTGAGAAGGTAGGAAGTAGACTGGTTCTAAAGAACTTTGGATGACAAACAAAAGGTACACTGTTTGATCTTGAAAACCATAGGGAGCCCCTGGAGCTCAGTGAGTCTGAGGGTTGGGACAGTGTAGATGAAATGGGCAGATCAATGCTTTAAAAAATTCACCTTGGTAGCTGAGTGGGCAAAGAATTAACATAGGGACAGACTTGAGGAAGAAAGACCAGTTAGAAGGTTATTACAGTAGTCCAGTTTCTCAGTAATGAGGGCCTGAACTAGAGCTGTGTGCTGAAGCCAGCTTGAATCAATTCAAGAGAGGAGATTATTAAATTTTCAGTGTGAGCTTTTATACCTCAGAAATCCGTACACGCTGCAGATGAGGACTTGATCTATTGTTTTGTTGATTTCTAAACTTAAGAAAGTGACAGAGAAAATGTTAATAATTCGAATTAATCTTTAAAGTGTACATTACATGCAATTATTTTTTCCCGGAGACCAGGCTGTTAAACATTTACCAGCATGACCCTGAGGGGCAGTGTGAATGGAGAGGGGACGTACAAAAGAGATAGTGTAATAGTGAAAATAGAAAGATTTGGCAATGTCTTGAATATATGGGGTAAGCCTGAGTACCTAAGGAATCCCATTGCCCTCCCTTTTCTTGATAGAAGCTGGCAATTTTACCTCAGATGTTCTAATTTTCTAAATTCACTGGAAGCAGATAGTGATAGAAAATACAGTAAAAAAGATATTTACTTTATCCAAAATTAAAGGCTTCGCATGAAAAAAAGTCAGATACACTGACATACAATACATTCACCAGAAAAAGACCCTGAAACTTTCACGTATTTCTAAAATGTATTTTTGTTATTTTAAGATGCCTACATCGTCTTTTTTTCTGAAAAAAATGGCATTAATTACACATTTTTTGCTGACGTAAAAATCAAAACATTTGTTTCAGTTCTAAATGTTAAGAAAAATCCTCGATAAAAGCCTCTCTTTCTGATTTATTCAGCTATGAATAGGATATTTTAGGTCCAAATCATAATCATGGCAACTCCCTGCTACTCTTGTCATGTCATTGAAAAGCTCACCCCTAAACTACAAATCCCCTCATACCAGGTCAGCACCTACACATAACAGATACACTTGCAAAGTCACCTTGAATAAACCATGCATCCAGTGACCCAGTTGCCTTTTATCTGAACATAAAACCAGGAAGAATTTATATAACCCTCTGGTTAATTTGATAAAATTATTATAGTCGGCCCATGGCCATGAAAGAAAATTTTGACTCACATGCCTCAGGACCAAGAAGAAAGCATAACAGAAATGAGAACTGGGTAATAACTTCTGCTCATTTCTGCTCCCATCTCACTGAGGTTTTATGAAAAGGCCACTATGTTGCAAGAGAGCCCTTCTTGGCTGGACGCATGCGGAGAGAGAATATTCAATGTGATCAGTCAATGGGATAGCTATGAGTAGCCAAGAAGCTATAGCAAAGCCCAACCAGGCACAAAACAATCAAAACCAGGTGCTCTATACTGGGGCAAAGGATCTGAGAAACCCAAGAAACTGAAAAGGCAAATTATGAAGCAGCTGTGGCCATATTTCCCAAATTTTGTCTCGTGGTGTTGTCTTTTTTAAAAAATCCTTTTTAATCAACCAAAGCAGCAATCTTAATTATAACGTCACTTCCAAAATGTGGGATCCCTCTTTAACATAGGTCAAGTCTTTGAACTTCCTTGGGTCTCAATTATGAGTGAAGTTCTAAGATGCTGGCAGGAGCCCGCACTTAATGCTCCTAGACCTACTAAATAATCATTGTAGAATTTACAGCCAGAAGGGAACATTCAATATCATCAGTTCTTATTTTGCAGATATTGAAACTAAGATATAGAAGGGTACAAGGATTTGGTCAAGATCACACATAATGAGTAAGATGAAGATCCAGGATTTGAACCTGAGTCTTCTCAACGCAAATCCAATGTTGTTTCCAAGGTAACCTGCCTGACATAGTATGTACTTCATAAATATTGGTGGATTTCTTGACACTACCTTTTCATCCCCTTAATTTTGTGAAGGAGTAAGGCCCAGAGAATTGAAGGAACTTTCCCCAGGCCACAAAAGTAGCAAAATAATATACTCAAGATACAAGATTATATCTTATGATTCTAAAATCAGTATCCTTTCCATTAACCTCTAACTCCTTCATTCCAAAAGAGAAAACTTATGCCCAGTAGAATGAAGTGACACTCCAGAGGATCCAGGATCAATTTCTGACTGTACCATTTGCTATCTATTTAGACTTCAGTAAGTCACTTAATTTCATTGAGTTTTCATTGTTTCCAACTCTGTTAAATGTAGAAGATGGAGAGGCAGCATGGTGAGTGTAAGGAATGGTGGATTTGGAGTTGAAGGACATAAGTTTGAATCCTCAATGTGTCAGTTATGCTCATGTAATTTTGAACAAGTCACTTCATTTAGCTCAACATCAATCTTTCTACAGTATTTTTTCCAAATACGTGTAAAGACAACTCTTAACATTTATTTTTTTTTAATTTTGAGTTCCAAATTTTTTCCCTCCCTCCCTCACCACCCCTCCTAAGAAGGTAAATAATTTGATATAGATTATGTATGTGCAATCATGTAATATATATTTCTATATTAGTCATGTTGTGAAAGAAGAAATGGGGCAAAAGAAAAGAACCATGAAAAAATAAAGTGAAAATAGTATGTTTTGATCTGCATTCAAACTCCAGTAGTTCTTTCTCCGGATGTTGGAATTGTCTTGAATCATTGCATTGCTTAGGAGAGCTAAGTTTTTCATAGTTGATCATTGCACATTATTGCTGATACCATGTACAATGTTCTTCTGGTTCCACTTACTTCACTTTGTATCGGTTCATGTGTGCCTTTCCAAGTTTTTCTGAAATCTGCCTGCTTGTCATTTCTTATAGCACAATAGTATTCCATTACATTTATACACCACAACCTACTCATCCAATTGATAGGCATCCTTTCGATTTCTAGTTCTTTGTCACCACAGAAAGAGCTGCTATAAATATTTTTGTACATGTATGTCCTTTTCCTTTTTTTGTGATCTCTTTGGGATATAAACCTAGTTGTGGAATTTCTGCATCAAAGAGAGCTCAATATTAGTCTTGCTGCTAATCCTTCTTTATACCTCTCCTATGAACTTACAGCTGGTCTCTTGCCTTGTTCATTATGAACCAGTCCCCACTTTATACCCTAGTCCTTGGCCTCTGTCTCATTCATCTGTTGCTCAGACTCGCTTTGATTCCCTGCTCCGTACCTCAGTTCCTCTAGGACTGGGGCCTGCTTTGGGTCTGCTATGTTCCATTCCCTCCTGCTAGCATTCAGATCTACATATCTGGAGGAACTGGCATCAACCATTTATTTTTGAATCATAGAATCTTAAGGTTGAAGGGTAACATAGAGATGTCTTAATCCCAACAAAGGTCTAGTCCAACAAAGGAACTCTTCATCTTCAGTGGAACAATGAATGGTCAAGCAACAGGTAGACAGTGTCTGATATACATTTGGTGGTGAAGAAAGAAATAGAGGTAAATTGGAAGTTGGATATCTATAGGAGATCTCACAAACAATAGCTAATAGGTAGCTGCTGTTGGCATTAGGGCACTGGCAGGATCTGCTCATTCTAAATCAAATGCTCCTGAACAACTTGCACAAGATATAAGAAAAGGCAAGGGAAAGTTGCTATTTTTAAAAATTCCTTACTCAACATTTCCCAGTGCAGCAAACAGGTGGTTTTCTGTGGAAGTTATCCAGAGAGTTCACAAAAAACAAATACGACAGGAAATTAAGGATTTCCATTTTGACAAATTTGGAAGAAAAGCAATGCATTTCAATGACCTATAGGGAGTGTACTATATTTGTGTTTCTTCCAGTAACAAATAGCAATTACACTTGCATAATTGGTCTCCCTACTACAGGAGAAAGTCCTTGCTCTGAAGGAATTCCAGACTAGGATTTGTGTTGGCACAGACCTCAAATGCCTGACTTGCCATGTGGCTATGAATTTGGGCAAACCTCTTGGTATTATAGTTGGCCAATCCCTTTTCTATAGCATACTACATCTTTATTGTCATAATTTCACTGAAAGAGAGTATAAGATATTGTGTTTATTGTTTGTTTATATAAAAAGTATTTGATTACATGGAATAATATGCCACCTTAAAGGATCCCCTTCAAAAAGATGCAATACTTTGGATACATTAAAACCATAAGTCAATGTTTTTTTAAACAATGCAACAACTGAGATATGTCTCTGTTATTATTTATGTGGCACAAAATAGGGAGCTATATACTTGCCACAGATATTTGCCACTATCACAGAGTGTCAAGTGTAGAGTCCAAATGAGAGAGGAACTTCCTAGAGATGATGACAGTCTTCAGCTGCTCTTATTTGCAGATGATATTGTGCTGATTGTGTTTTCTTCTAGATCATTGAAGAACCTCCTAAATGAGATCCAGAATCACTCTCAAAAAAGTGTTATGGAAAAACAAATAGACAACTGGCCTCAAAGAGTCTCGATTTCAGAACCCTCCTTTGACATCTCTTGACTAGGTAACCCTGGGCAAATCATTTAGACACCCAGGAAACTCTTTGAGGTTATATGCTGTTGCGTAGGTGGTCTTCTGAGCAAGGAGTTCTCATAGAGACTGCCTATGCTGATGAAATCACAGATATGATCAAAAAAAATATAAAAGATCATTGAAAAGAATTTGCCCAACTATCCATCTGAGAAAAAACAAGTTGGAAAAGAATACCCATTGTCCAAATAATAATACATAAATTATGAATAGCCCATAGGGCTACATAATAATTTGGTCAGATAGGGAAAATCAAGTAGGACAAAGAGAGCCTGAAATGCATTTTGGGAAATGATGCTGTGACTTTAATGACCTCAAGTTCCTCCCTGCAGCAAAGGGCCATCTTTTTAACATTAATATTCTTCTAGTGATGCTATTTGGATTTCAAACATGGAAAATCATAAGAATGAATGTTTCAGGTCACCCAGAGAGCAATGGAAAGGGCCATGATGATCATGCATATGATGAACAAAGGACTTAATATGAAAGGCAATATATCTTAAGAGGAGGGAGTAGTGAAGATCAGTCAGTCAACAAACATTTATTAAGTACTATATGTGTTATGCGTGTGGTGAAAACCAGGGCTAATAGAAGGCCATGCCAATGTGCTCTGTTAATATAATGTCAAGAGTGCTAGAAGGACCCCAGGATGTTGGGTGGAATATCTATGAAGGATTTAAAGTAGGAAAATTTGTATGTTGGGGGGAGGGTTTGCAACCTGAATCACTTGACAGAGAACCCACATGGATAAAGTCAGAGATTCATCAGAGTATCCACGTAAGGGTAAAGAAAAGTTAAGAGCTGTCCAAGTAATGATGGATAACAATGAAGTCCAATGTGAGAAAATGTCCCTCATACATGCGGATTCTATTTTTTTCAAACTTACTCTATGCAATACGTTTTCTTAAGAATTGAGAAGCAATTTAATATTCATAAATATTTTAGACTCATAGAGTCCTACAGCTAAAAAAAACTCAGAAATCATTTACTCTAAGACACTCCTATTTCATAGCTGAGGAAACTGAGACTCAGGGACATTAATAGACTTTTCCAAGATCATAGGGCTGGTAAGTGACAGGCAGAGCTTGAACTTGAATACATGTCTCCTTTCTCCCTGCCCAGTGTCTTTTCAAGGCAGTTAGATAGTACAGTAAATAATGCACTGAGTTTGGAGTCAGGAAGACTCCAGTCCAAATCTAGAATCAAACACATGACTAATTATATGGCCCTGTGTGTCGTTTAACTTCTATTTGCCTCAATTTCCTCAACTGTTCAGTTGGGATAATAATAGCACCTACCTCCCAAGGTTGTTGTGAGAATCAAATAGGATAATATTTATAAAAGCACTTAACAGTGCCTGGCACATAGTAGGAATTCTATGAATGCTTATTTCTGTCTCTTTCCAGTATACTCTAACAGTTATATCTTTTCTTAACAGAACATAGTAGACACAATTATGGATTCTCTTTTATTGTTCATATTTACATTAAGGGACAGATGGATGAAAATGGGATTTTTCAGCTGGTAGTAGCTATTGGAACTTCAGGTATATTGTCCAGGAGGCAGCTGTAGTATATAAGAAATAGCAGTGAATCAGTCCACAAACCAGAGTTTGAATCCTGGTTCGGCCACCAACCATCTTTTTGACCTTAATCAAATCACATGAACTCCCATGTGCTGCAATTTCTTTATCTATCAAAGGATTGGATTTCACCAGATGATTCCTAAACGGTGAGGGAGAGATAAGTAGGGGAAAGGTATTTGAACTACATCTTCTCTAAGGTCTTTTCCAGCTATAACAATCTACAAGATGCAATCCACTTTGGCTTATGATTGAATTGTGTTCACCAATTATTCAGAGATCAATTCCTTCATTTCCTTTTAATTCATTTTTACCTTCCAGGCACTGCTCCATGTTAGTGCTTCACCCTAATTAGGATTTACTGCTATCTTCTCAAAGTGGCATCTCCCCATCCTACTAATACTAGCCTGTATAATCTGTAGCCTATATTAGGAACAGGTGTGCTTGGGATGCCTTCGCATTCTTCCAACAATTCTATCTTCCAATACATTAGTGAAGTTGAGTGTTCACAGAATCACATAATTTAACTTAATTAGCATGTCAGTTTCCAATACACATTTCAAAAAATATTCACCAATTAAACCCAAACTAGACCAATGCAGACTGAAATTGAAATGTCACTATGGCATTTGCTGTCATTTTACAGAACTGTTGTTTCCAAAGCTAGCTCTTCTGAAGCTTTATTATTTCATCTTGGGCATCATGCCTTCAATATGGGTAGGTGACATCAGGCAAATAGTCATCTCTGGATATAGATGTATTGAACAAATTGGCTGTGCTTTCCTCACAAATTGTCCTTTGGCACAGACATTTGTATGTCCAGTTATAACACACAATTTACTCAATCATGCTTTTACTCAAAAAAAAATTTAACTCCATTAAAATAAGCATACACACAATGAAGTGCTATCTAATTAGGGATATATACCTGCATATTTACATGATGATCCAATGTGATGTGAGAGGCAGCATGTTGTAGAGGATAAAGAACTGGCCTCAGAGTCCCATAACCTGACTTAAGGTTCCACTTCTAACACATACTAACTGTATGACCCTGGATAACTCAATCTCTCAGTCTCCCCTAACCCCATCCTCACCATACACCCTAGCCGACTATCTAATCCTTAAATTGAAGTGTAGGTGCCAACCTGCATTAGTTGAGGGAATTTTCTTACTGACAGTTCTCTATACCAATGAAATCATATGTCTAGTTTCCCTCATCATCCCTCATTTCCCCCCAAAAAATTAATAGTTAGAGGAATGAGACTTAATTCTTTAGCACTTAATGATTTCATTGCTGTTGGTACTCCCTTTTCTCATGTAAACTACAATCATCTATGCCTTCTTAGTCTGGGCTGTTCTCATTCTGTAAATCCTCCATAGGCAATCTGTGATGTACTGAAGCAGGTACTTCAATATTTTAATATTTTAAAGATAGCAGTGCAATGTTTAGGCTATTCATCTCTTGTTCTTTGTGCTACATTATGAGTAGCTCATACTACTTTGAAAGACTTTAGGACTGGTAGAGTATACTCATTTCTTTTGTAATATATGTCGTTGGTACCTTTCGTGTCCTATTTTGGAAGCAAATTATCGTTGATAATATATTATAGTCTACTTACCCATCTACCATATGACTTTCTATTGGCTTTTGGGTCATTGTATTTTTAATTGTTGATTATAATAACAATAACTTTCATATCAATCATATAGCATTTATAGAATGCTTTAAGGTTTCCTATTGCCTTGAGTACATCATCTCCTCTGATCCTGACAACAAGAATGTGAGGTAGCTGTCATTATTGTCCCTATGCTCTATGTAGCAAGGTTCTTCATGTAGTAAGGCCCTACATGGAGTGAGGACATTCCCCCACATGTAGCATGAAGGTGTCACCATGTGGCTCTAAAGGAGACAAAATAAACAATTCAGCTCAATTAAGTAAGATATTACTAGTTCTCCTCCAAAGGAAAGTGCCTCAAAGTCTCTAGTGTAGCAATATGGGTATAGGGACATCATGATGGAGACTGCCAATTCCTCCACTATCTTCCCAGAGTCTTTTCTTTCAGCAAGCTGAAATGGGATTGGCATTTTCCATATCCCCTCTCAAAGCTAGAAGCCAGAAGGGCCTGAAGTAACACAACTGTTGATGGGAACCCAAAGACCTCTGAAGAACTGAGGATCTCTCTTGTCTTGCTCTCACCAGCCCGGCCCCACCCTTCACACAGGGCAGTACATTCATCTTCATCAAGGAGGACAGAATCCCGTACCAATAAGCTTTAGGACTGAGGTTAAATGTGGATGAGGAAATTGAGCCAAGAGAGGCTAATTGACTTGCCCAGGATCACTGTGGCAATAATTTAAACTCATATATTTCTGATATATATTATCTAGCTACTCTATTATGCTATGAAGATTCTAATATGCTACCAAGATTCTTCTGATGATGTGGCATTCCAAAACTCATAACCACATACTGTCATTTGGGAACTGTTGGTATTTTAAAAAATATATATGTGATAGTGGAAGGTAGTATCATAGGATCATTGAGGAAACTGAGCATTTTCCCAAAGCTATCCAATCCACTGACCTTCTGTTCAATTCTAGTCCTAGTTTGTCCATCTGCAGTGTCTGCACAAAAGGCAACAAATTCAACTAGTTGTCTATCCAACTACATGCAATAATGTGAACACTATGAACTCTTCATTCACTTGCTTTATTCAGTGTGGATTAAGTAGCTGTGGATCTATTTTTTAAATTTAATTTTTATTATTTAGAATAAATATTTTCTCTCCCTTCCATCCCCCCAATTAAACAATAACAACAAACAAATGACAACAACAACAAATCAAATATGGGCAAACAAAGCAAATTCTTTCATTGACTATGTCCAAAAATATGTCTCATTCTGTATATTGAGCTAATCATTTCCCTGTCCAAAGTTGGGTAGCATATTGCATTTTCAGTCCTCTTCAGCAGTTTGCCATTCCATTAATAAAAGTTCTGAAGTCTTTCAAAGCTGTCTTTTCTTTATAATGTTGTTCTTCTATAAATTATTCTCCTAGTTCTGCTCACATCACTCTGCTTTAGTTCACATAGGTCTTTCCATTTCTCTTACATTTGTACATTTCATTATTTCTTGTACATTCATTTGTACATTATTTCTTGTACATTTCATTATTTGTCATGGTGAAAAAACATCACATTATATTATCTATAACAGTTTGTTCAGCCATTCCTCAATAGGAGGATACTCCCTTCCTTTTCAGTTTTTAGCTACTATAAAAAGCTGCCCTACATATTTTTGTACATATGAATCCTTTTCTTCTTTCTTTGATTACTGTTGAGTACATACCCAATGGTAATTTCACTATATCAAGGTATATCCAGAGTTTAGCAACTTTGGAGGAATGGGTCAAAAATGCTTTCCAGAATATTTGGACTAAAACACAACTCTACCAACCACATATTAGTGTGCTTATTTCCTTGTAATGTCTCCAATGTTTGTCATTTGCCTTTTTTTGTCATCTTTACCAATCTGATAGGTGTGAGGTAGAATCTCAGAGTTGCATTATTTTGCATTTCTGAAATTATTAATTGTTTGGATCATTTTATATGACTATTGATAGTTCAAATTTCTTCTTTTGAAAGCTTTCTGTTCGTATCCTTTGATCATTTAATCTATGGTAGAGTGGTTATTATTCTTATAAATTCTAATCACTTTCTTACATACCTTGGAGGCAAGATTTTTATAACTAACAAGACCTTTTGATATTTTGAGGCAATGAGTACAATGTCATCTGATAACAATAACACCTGTAGAATCTCACCATATAAATGGAATCACTCTTACATTTGGAGTCTGTCCAGGACATCTTCCTGCACAGAATAGTAACTGCCTTTGGTGAGCATGAGGTTTTTTTTTTCTAGCCAGCTCAAAATTGGTCATCAGAGAACCATCAAATAAATTATCCTTCATTTTATCCATGAAAGAATTATGTATGATCTTAACATGTGCATAAGACACATCCCTTTGGATCTGAGTTTTTAATGTTATATTTTGCTCTTAACTGTTCTTAATCAGCAAACCATAAACACAACAGGATCTTATATTCTTTGCACTTTGATATTTGATCTGACTCAAGATAGGTTCTGCTGAAGAGAGCAGTCTCTGAAAACCTGCCTGTTCCCGTCTCATATTTTTATCAACGATACCCTCAAACTGGGTATCACGGTGGGTAGAGCACCAGACCTGGAGTCAGGAAGACCTGAGTTCAAATCAGGCCTCAAACGCTTATTAGCTGTGTGACCCTAAGTCACTTAACTCTGTTTACTTCAGTTTCCTCATCTACATGTCTTTGCCAAGAAAACCCCATTTGGGGATACAGAAAGTCAGAAAAGACTGAAACAACTAAACAACCCTCAAACTAAACAACCATGTATATAGGTATGCACACAAATATATATTATATATAATAAATGTATATTGAATATATTCATATATATTGTGAATATATAAGTTTGAATATATTCAGACTACACATATATATGTGTGTGTATATGTATGTGTATATATAGATATAGCTATATAAATTATATCTATATCTATCGATACACACATTCCATTTTTTTTCATTAATGTCACTGTTATCAACCATCACTAAAGTTAAACTTATTCTGAACCTTTTCTTGTGGTCTAAAGTTTTCCACAGTTGTGACTTTGGCTCTTTAAGGTTTTACGCAGATTGACATCAAAAGGTCTTATAACTAACTAGTATTCCTTTGTCTTTCAGCAGCCTTTAACTACCTGTTTACAATTTAACAGGGTGGTGTTAATTACCACCTGAACATTCCCAATTACTTCTTTAAGTATTTCCAGCTCATTCTCTTTTCTCTGCATCCTTTTAGCACTAAAAAGAATGTGTTCTCTGCTTTGCACATTTTAGCTTAAGATGGGAATAGAGAGAGGTAACCTCCTACATATATGGAAACTAGAGGCAGCACAATTCCCCTTAGGTCTCCTCAAAACCCTGCGACCATCTTTTTCCAATCAGGAGAAGGTAATGTCCTTCTATTTGGCTTCTCCCAGACTCACTAGCTCCCTGACCTACCTTAGCAGGAAACGATTTCTTGGCTCAGTTCTGCAATCTTCTGCATTTTACAACCTAAGATACAATCAAGGCTTTCTGAGAGAAATTGCTTTTTTTTTAAGGGGCCCAGGCCCTTTTTTTCTTTAGAATATTTTAAAATAAATTTAATACACAACAGAAGCAGAGATATAAAGTGGTCCCTTCACAGCCACATATTTCCTTAGAAATAAAGGCATTTAATTAATTTTGAAAGCTAAACCATACTCAAAAAAAGCAGACTATATTGGGGAGGGAGGGTGGACTTGCCTACTTAGAAAAAAAACAGATACTTTGGAAAGAGTCTGGGCTCTGTATTCAAATCTCTTCTCTGATACTTACTACCTCTGTGGCCTTGGTCAAGTCATTTAGTTCCCCTGGGCCTTAGTTTCCCCATCTGTAAAATGAAGGTATTGAACTAGATGGCCTCTGAGGTTCACTTCAACTCTGAATCCATGACCCTTCCTTTTCTTCTAAATCTATCTGCCTCTCTTAGCTCTTCTTTCACTCCTATTCCTGTTCTTCCATCCCAAAGTTCTAAGTAATTTGTTGAGTTTAAGGAATTTATTCAGCCTAAGAATAGTTATTTAAGTCTGCCTTGTCCTATCCAGAAGACCAATACCTGAGCTGGAACGTTTACTGGCCCTGATGAAATATTGCAACAAACTACGGGTACTGAGGAAATCAAGGTTACTCATTCTTCAGACTTCTCTAATCTTTGATTGAGAAAAAAAAGTTTGTCTTTGAGAATCTATTCGCAAATGAAGATGGCTTCCTTGAACTTTAGGATATGGAGCCCAAGTTTGTAGCAGGGGTAAAAAGAATATTACTAAGTCTTGATTGACTCCACTAATGAGAGCTTGTGATTTCTTTCTAATAACCCATGCTGTTTCCCTATTAATTTCATTCCAGTGCTTAATCGTCAGTGCATGACACTTTAACCACTAAGCTTATTATGCTATAAATAGTAGCCTTGCTGTTCCTTCAGAGCAGACATAAATGGGAAGAAATCTCTTGTTTCCAAAATACCTCCTTAATGTTTAAATGTAAAGACCAGAATTGCACCGGGTGAAATAAACAAATCAACCAAGATAAAAAATGATTTCTTCGTTCTCTTCAATTTCCTGACCCTGAATAGGTAAAAGGTTTTTCAATGTATTTTTCTCTTATGAAACATCACTAGGATAGATATTCTTTTATTGGTCCAAAAAAGAAAAGAGGCTATGTTTCCATGTGAGAGCATTAGTGTGTCTCTATCTATGCAAACAGATCAAGCTAGCTCATTCCACAACACCTTGGGCTGTGTCATGTCAGTGCATTTTTATAACAACCTCAAAGATAAAAATAAGTTACAGAGGATTTTATCAGGACCCTTGGTTATGGGAATTCATTATGCCGAGGGAACAAGGATAGAGTCAGGTATCAAGGAGGAATCATAGGGCACAATTTCAGCCTAGCAATAAATAAGATTCCTCTCTGTCTCTCTTCTTCACTCTCTCTCTCTCTCTCTCTCTCTCTCCCTCTCTCTCTTTCTCTCTCTATTTGTAACACTGTATTACTTCAAAATGTGGCTACATTAGTAAATCAGATTTTCAGAAATTATGATGAAATGCCTCCAAGAACTACCTTCTGGAAATGGGATGCTACTTCTGGGGACAGTGTCCCTACCCACAAAAACAATAATCTAGTGACTAGAATTGAGAATGTTTAGATTTTAGTTCCAATCTGGCCAAAAGCTCTGATATACAGATGACATTGTATAATTCAACAGCCATTTATTGAATGTCTGGTATGTAAAAGGTGCTATGCTTTTTGTTGTTGTTGTTCAGTAGTTTTCAATTCTGCCCAGCTTTTTGTGACCCCATTTGGGGTTTTATTGGCAGAGATACTGGAGTGGTTTGCCTTCTCCTATTCATTTAACAGATGAGGAACTGAGGTTAACAGGGTTAAGTGACTTGTCCATGGTCACACAGCTAGTAAATATCAGAGGCTGAATTTGAACTCATGAAAATACAAGTCCAGTGCTCTATCCACTGTATCACCTAGCTGCCAATGATTTGTCAGAGTTTTTTGTTGTTGTTAAATTATATATGACTTTTCATGACTTCATTTGGGTTTTCTTGGCAAAGATACTAGAGTGGTTTGTCATTTACTTCTTCAACTCATTTTACAGATGAGGAAACTGAGGCAAACAGGGTTTAATGACTTCCCCAGGGTCACATACCCAGTAAGTATCTGAGGTAAGATTTGAACTCATGAAGATGAGTCTTCCTGGCTCTAGGTCCAGTACTCTATCCACTGTACCTAGTTTCAGGTAATTATGACCTAAAGAAGTTCTAATGAAGAGACAAAGAAATGTGATTCCCTCCCTTCTTTGACGAGTAGGGAATGTCTGAGTGTGGTACTGTCAGGTTCAGTTTATAAACTAGTTAGCTATGACTGGCATTTTTTTCTCTTATTTTTTATTCTTTGTTACAAGGAATGGCTCACTGGGTAGGGAGAGGAGAACAATGTACTGAGAAATAAATGTGATGACATAACAAAGGATCTTGATCAATTTTAGCAGATTAAGAAAAATATATTTGCTGATAAACTAACACAACATAATTTAAAGAGAGAGAGAACTAAAGGGATATGGGAGATGAGGAAGACTACAAAGGGCTTCTGGCACCTAATATGACCCTTGAAAGAAGAGAAGGATTCTGAAGCTCACTTACTTTGTGTTTCTTTTCTTCATCTGTCAAATTGGAGAGGTTTCTTCCAGGAACTTTCTAAAGTCATCACTCTTACTCTGTATAAATGTGATCCTGTTCTAGTAAATGAAGGGAAAACAGCAGAACCTGACTTTAGTGAGGTGACTTCCAACTCTTATTAAAAAACTGATTTAAGGAGTTTAAGGGATAAGTCCATTAGAAGTGTCAGTTAAGGATAGAGCTAGATGATGAATAAGAGAGAAGCAAGTACACCTAAGAACAAAGGGGACAGTGACAGGAGGGTGAAGGACAAAGCAACTCATCTCATCCAATGGGACTTTGATGATAACAAAAGGCCAATCATTCTTCTGAATATGGTGATAGGAGAGACCAATAGAGTAGCAATTTATGTTTACCTCACTATCAAAACTTACAGGTCTGTGAGGTCCAGGTTGACTTTCTCACCTAGCTTGTCAGAAAGGAGACCTATGCTGGAGATTTAGGATGAGAGGAGCAGAAGGAATAACAGCAAGCCTTTGGCTTGCTTAAGGTCACAGGCTTCTGCTGAACATTATTTCTTCGAATCTATCTTGAAATCCACCATAAGTAAAGGCATTTTGCTTTCCTCAATTTCACTAAATTTAACCTCCATATTTTGTGCATAGATCCAGAGGCAATTTCATATGCTCTTTATGAGTTTCTGTGAGTATAAAATTTGGAAAACTATACTTTAATAAAATGTAGCATCAAAACATTAAATATATACTTATGTGCAATGTGAACATACATATATACATACACGCATATATAATATATTCACTAATTTGGTCAGAATTATGCTATCCATTCTTTCTATGGTCCTTTAAATTGACATGCTTAATTTGGTATCACCTATTTTAGATAGCCAGAAAATGCATTATTTTTTCATTCCAATTTCTTTCCAGCATCACAAAAGTGGAAAATAGAACATAAATGTATAATACCACTTTCAGGGCTTCTCTAGCTCTAATTTGCACTGGCTTGCTGGGTACTCAATGAGCAACTGCTATTATTTTCAGAAATCTAGGGATAACCCTGAGGGACTTTTTTCTTAGTACCGTCTCCTATGAGCCCCAACCACTGTGATTCCCATTGACAACTATCAGACTTAATTAACATTTAGGAAAGATATTTTCTGAGGATGTCACAAAAGCCCTCTCTCCAAATGAGGGGCACACTCTCCCCTTCCACACAAAAGATTCCTGCAGAGAATGTGCTAAAATTAAAAGTATAATGTCAGTGAGGCACACATATAAAGAATATATGTGGTAAAGGGGTACCTCTCAGCTCCTGGGTACTGGAAGTTCTTTTCTCCCTCCTAGAGTACTCATGAAATTCCCATTTAGTGTAGCTCTCTAATAAATTCAAAGGGCTAGTGCCCTCATTCAGTTCATAGGTGACACCTGTCTATCTCAAGTGGTCACAATTAACCTTTCCAACGGTGTCTTCTTTGTTTTTTATGTATCTCTCAACTCTTGATATAGATGCTGCCATTAGCTGTTACTGCTCTGATGGACACTGTTACCAATGCTACTGGGAACTCAAGATCTCCTGACTTTTTGAAGTTCACAAAATCACAACCTGTTTGATTCTGTCTCGGGATACTTTTTTGTGTAAGATCAGGAAAAAAACCCAAGAGACCAAAAAAAAAAAAAAACCCAAGCCATGTGCTCATAGCATCTAAGACCATGTATGAGACAGAGAAGCTACCCTTACCCTTAGCATCCCCAAGGATAACAGCCCTAAGGCTTGTCATCTTTCAGACAAGAACTAAGAAAATAGGAGTACAGTATCTTCTTTTCTCAGGACACTTGCTGTTTACCTTCAGTATGTCTCTTTTTTGCTCTGGATTGGTCATATTGGTCAATTTCTCTAATAACATGGTCAATGCAGGTTGCTAGATTAAGGGTTTGTCTACCTGTTGTGATTAGATTAGAGGGAAATTCCTTAACCCTCAGTCCAATGATTATTTGATTGATTGATTCAATTAAGGTGTCTGTGTCAAGTCAAATGTCTATGATGTGCCAGGGATCATGTTAAAAGCTGAAGGTACAAAGAAAGGAAAAAAAAAAAAACAGCAGTCCCTGACCTCAAAGAGCTCACAGTCTAATTTGTCTCTTCTCCGTTTATATTACCTGAGGTAGGGGTGGAAATTCCCACTCTTACATATAGTTATCAACATTGTTGGTTATGCATTCAATAAGACAAAAAATTTCATGAAAAGACTAGTCAAAGGAAGTAGAGAACCCCTTATAAGTGGTAGTAGTTCACCTCTTACTAATCAGGTTCATTGAATAGCCTACAAATAATGGCAACATTCAGTGTTAGTTGTTATTATCATTCAAGAGTTTTGCTCTCTACCCAAGGGATTTGCTGGAGCCATCTCTCATAGTCTCCTTAGCACTCATTAAATTTTCTATGAGAATATTTTTATACCTCAAACACTGGCAAACACTACAAACCAGGACTTGGTTTATTGTTTTATTGATTGTCTAGACTTAAGAAAGTGAAGGAGAAAATGTTAGCAATTCAGATTAAACTTAAAAGTGTTTTGTGCTTACATTTTTGCTTTTCAGAGAGATAGTTGTTAAACATTTACCACTACACCCATGCCCCACTCCCATCACCTTCTGAAAACACCGATGGCAGCTCACTGATGGAACAGAGACCATGGAACAATCTATTTAGAACCATAAGGGCACTTAGAGATCAACTAGTCCAATCCCCACGCTTTACAAGTGAGGAAGCAGAGGCCAGGAAAGGTGAAGCAAATTGTACTAAATCACATTGATTACAAAGAGCAGAGTCAAAATTCAAACCCAGATCCCTTGATGCCAAACTTAGCACTTTTCCCACTGTACCATGCTGAAGGGAACAGAAGGAATCAGTTTTTTTCTGACAATAGGGTTGAGTCCATCATATCATACGGGTTATACATTTAATTCTAAGTTTGGGAATAATCAGTTGATAAGAAAAATATAATAGATTATGTAGTTTTGACTTTCTGATGAGAGAAAGCCAAAAAAAAATCATCTACCTTAACATTTCACCTCCATGTAATTAAGTTTAGAAGTAGCCATGACATAGTGGATAGGGAGCTATCTTCAGAAGCAGTAAGACTATCTTAATTCTTACTTCTGATGCATACTAGCTACTGACTGGCTTTTGAGCAAGTTTCTTTACTTCTCAGTCCCCCAGGCACTCTAAGACTGTTTCAAAGAACTTTATTAATGATCAGCATTAGCAGAAGGAGGTTCCTCACCAAGGATTCCCTTTACCAATGAAATCAGAGCTGCAGTCCAAAACAAACAAACAAACAAACAAAAAAAAAAAAAAAACTAGATCAAAGTCAGAGTTTATTGCAGGTATCCTTGGATAAAGGGCATCAAGTGACATAAAGAACAATATCTCCAAATGTATTTTTGCAAAGGACACAGAAACACTATTTACTAGATGGTTCTCAAATTGACAGAGGTCATAACATTGAATCGTTACTCAGGGAAGGCATTTCTGCAAGATACTGAGATAATGGAGGTCTTGGTAATTTGCTTTCTGATAGTATAACAATGCAAGGATAGGACCTGAAGCATCTAGATAAATGGATAGTTAATATGCCCATCAGATTGTCTATCTTAAATATCAGGTTTCTTAAATGAGATTTGAACAGGTGCTAGATCTCATTCAATTCGCAATCAGCTCCTCTAGCGACTGCCTACAATGCAAATATTCTTTGTTGTTGATTAAAGTAGTAGTAATAAACTTTAGATAGCATATGTGACAAAGGCAAAGTTAATAATCTCTTGTGAAAATGTAAGAGCCAGACTTGTATTCTTGCCCAGGAAGTGTCAAAGAATGCCTCCCTGACTTGATATTGCTGTCTGTGGTAATGAGAGGGAAAGCTTCAAGCTGTACCTTTATTGGGCACAGGATGAGTTAGCAGAGCCCACAGTCAGATATCATTCATCACAAGCTCATTTGTGTTTCTACTTTAGAAGGCTAGATTACACTCCAGCCCTTTTCCCACTGCTCATGGACAAACGAGACAAAAACAGTTCTAGACTTGGGACTCCTACTCTCCTGGAAAATATGGGATCAAGTCCTGGTATCCAAATACCCCAGAGGAAAAATCCAGGGAACTGCGCCAATTAACACAAAGGGGTGTGTAGGAATGGAACATCAATGATATTTTAAGATCACAAGTTTCCCTTGCTTTAAAATCTCCTCTCAATATGTGCCTAGCCCTTTTTTTTTAATGAATGAATGAAGCGCGTATTAAATGCTTACTATGTAAAAACACTGTGCAAAACACTGGGGGTTGTAAATAGAAAATTAACAGTCTCTGCTCTCAAGGAGCTCACATTCTTGTTGGGGAAAGATAACACATATGGGAGGTTTCAGCTTCATGGAAGATGAAAAGGTCACATGGTCCTTAGGGTGTTGGCCAAACAGTTGTTAATGCCTCTTCTTTAATGTCATTTCCACTGATAGAATCATCAGTTGAACTATTTGAAAGTGGCAAGAAGATACTCTTCTGGGTATTCAACAGCTTTGGCAATAACATCTGCAGAGTACAGTTCTTCCTAACTATAAACAAGCCAGGAGCAATCACTAGATTCAGAAGCTATAAAGTGTTCATCACACAAATATTTTAATTAGAGTTGATTTATTCTCCAAGTATTTATTTAGTTGGCATTCTTCTTATCCTACGACTACCAAAGATAATCTGCTTTCTTAATCCCTGTGATTCAGAACCAGTTCTTGCCTAGATGAATATTCTTTTCCCCTATTGCCTCTTCTACATAGATATTTACATTTAACTCAGCCCAACCCCGATCCCTAGGTACCTCTGCTCACCCTATACCCTGCAGTCTCTAAAATGATCAATGACCTATTAATTATTAAGTCCAATGTCCATTGGGGCAGCTAGGTGGCGCAGTGGATAGAGTGCCAGGCCTGGAGTCAGGAAGACTTATCTCCCTGAGTTCAAATCTGGCCTCAGACACTTACTAGCTGTGTTACCCTAAGCAAGTCACTTAACCCCGTTTGCCTCAGTTTCCTCATCTATAAATAGAGCTAGAGAATAAAATGGCAAACCACTCCAGTATCTTTGCCCCAAATGGGGTCACAAAGAGTCAGACATGACTGAAAAATGACTTAACTACAACATCCACCAATGTCCTTTTCTCAGTCTTCATGTTCCTTAAACTTTTAGAAGAATTGGACATTATTGACCACCCTCTTATTGATTCTCTGCCCTCCATCAAACTTTTTTACACTGCCATCTTCTGATTCTACTCCTACCAGTTTGAACATTCCTGCTTACTCTTTTTTGCTGGTTCACCTTCCTGTTCTCATTTCCTATGTGTGAATCTCCATTAAGACTCTCTTCTCATCCCCCTTATGTGAATTATCTTGGAGATCTCATCCATCTCTATGCCTTCATTTATCATCTCTAAGCTAATTCAATCCAATTCAGTCCAACTTGTAGGTATCAAATGTCTACCCTCTGCCCGTCATCATGATAGGGACTAGAGATATAGAGATAAAGGAAGCAGTAATGTTTTCAAGAAGCTTTCATTCTACGTGAAACAAAATGTGAAGAATAGTATGTGCAAAATATTTTTGCAGTATATGCAATGTCAGGAGGAAGAGCACTAATAACCAGGGTGGGTAGGGGAGGAAAGAGAAAATCAGGAAAAGCCTCTTGTAGGAAGTAGTACATGAACTATGCTTTTAAGAAATCCAGGGAACTGAGAAGGCAGAAGTGAGAAGGGAGAGTATCCCAGGCATAAGGGGAACAATGAATAAGCCAGTTTGACTGGAATATAGAGTATATGATCAGGAATAATACATACTAAGCCTGTAAAGAGAGGTTGACCGGTTGATTGTGAAGGATTTTAGATGCCTTAGAAAGGAGACTGGATTTATTTATCCTAGAGAAGGGTTTTGTTAAGTTTTTGGTGTCATGGGCCCTTTTGGAAGCCTGGTGAAACCTGTGGATCCCTTCTAAAATACATAAAAAATACATATAATTACAAAGAAAAACAATTATATTGGAATAAAGATATATATTTTTTTCTGATCTAAGTTCATGGACCCCCTAAAATTTATCTGTCCTAGGGAATTCCTAAGTACAAGTCCTTGGGTAGGGGAATGACATGGTCAGACCTACATTTTAGGTGGATTTGGTAGCTCTATAAAGAATGAATTGGCAGGGAGTCTAATTAGGAGACTATTGTAAGTGGTCCAAGGAAGAGGTGATAAGAGACTGAAATACAGTAGTTGTGGTGTGAATGGAAAGAAATGAATAGACAGGAGAGATGATGTGAATGTAAAATCCACAGGACTTGGCAACTAATTATACATAAGGAATAAAGAAGATTGAAGTGTCCCCAAGATGATTCTAAAGTTACAAACCCAAGCGACTGGAAGAGTAATAGTGGCCCCAGTAAGAACTGGGAATTTAGGGGAAGGAATGAGTTTGGTGGGGTGTAAGGGGAAAGATAGTGAGTTCTGTTTTGTTCATGTCAAGTCTGAGAAATCTATGTGACATCTAGATGAAGAGGTACTAGAGGCCCTTGGTGATGTGGGTTTGAAGAAGAGCTGGATACATAGATTTGTCCAGGCCATTTTTCCAATAGTCCTGATCTATATTTTGCCACTGGACCCAGATGGCTCCAGGGAGAAAGTGAGGCTGGTGACTTTGCACGGCCCTCCCTCACTTAAATTCAATTCACTTGTAAGTCATGACATCATCTTCCTGATGCGATGATACTCTTCAACAATGAAGGACAAAACAGCAACAACAACATAGATTTGAGAGCTGTCTGCGGAGAAATGATAATTAATTCCATTGACCTAATGAGGAGAGAGAGAGTTTCTTAAATCCATATAACCATTTTTAATCTGTTCCCTAACCTTTAAGCCTATATTTCCAATGACCTATTGATTGTATTCACTTGCATCCCCTGCCATGGCCTCAAATTTAACCTGTTCAAAACTGAATTCCATACCTTCCTCCTTAAATTTATCCCTCCTTGGAAGTTCTTTATTTCTGTTTATGGCACCATAATCTTCTCTGTCACATATCTTTAACATTCCTTTCTTCCTCCACTTTCAATTGATCGTAAAATTCTGTCCATACTATCATACTATAATTTATCTTGCTTTAATTCCCTTTTTCTATATATAGACTATATAGTATGTGTAGAGTGTATATAAACTTTTCTATATGTACATGACACAACCCTCATTCAGACCCTAATTAATTCTTATAGTCAGGTCATCCATTCATGCCCAGAATATACTTCCTGTACTCGACTGCCTGTCAAAATTCATATCTTCATTCAAGATACAACTCTGGGATCAAACCTTCTGTGAAGACTTCTCTAATTCTTGCCCCCCCCCCACTTAAAGTCTCCTCACCTCAAATTTTCTCAAAGTACACTGTCTTTATTATATCTCACTTTTTTCACTCATTATGTTCAAATTTATTTGTTTTTATACGTATTTCATCCTCCCTCTTTCTCCTCCCCCCACTAGAATTCAAGCTTTTATAGGGGAGACATGTTAGAGATTGTGTTGCTTTTCATCTCTGTGCATCAAGGATCTGGTAAATTGCTTTTTATACAGCAACTGCTGGATAAATGTTGGTTGAAAGTGAATTGAATATTCTGCATGAATAATCCACCACAGTGGATACAGGCTCTCTTTGGCTCTTACAGAACAAGGACAGTTGCTCTCATAATCATTAGTTTCTCGGAAATGTGACGCAATTTCATATAAGTAAATTTTCAATAATTAGTGCCAAGAAGGTTTTGGAAGCAGATGAGGAAGGATAGTTGGGATATTCTTTAACAAGACTATATATGGGTTTAATCCTTCTGTTATTCACTATACTATTACATTTGGAAGGGTTATAGCTCTCTGTCTCATGTGGTTGAGATTTTTGGAAAGGCATCGATTCCACAGCTACATCAGAAGTAAGGACATGGCTGCCTTGCCATAGAACTTCAAGGCATTAAGTACTGTTCCCAGTAAAACATCAAATATGAGACATGGTACCCTGCCTTCTATGACCACATTCTTCAAAATACTAGCAAGTAGGTCAAATCCCTTCAACTCAGACTCACATAAAGATTCACATTTAGATAAAGCCAACATTTTTAAAAATTTGAAATCTTCTCAAACTCTAATGATTTATTGGGATTCAAATGATCTATACTGTATAACATGAAAAAACTATGTCACTCTATAGTTCCCGTGGTCTTTTAAAATTTGTTTCTTTTGAATTTTCATTTTAAAATTGTTTTATCGATTTTATATCACTATCACTTTCCAATAACGGCATGCCAGTAACAACAGCAATCATAAAAAGCACCTTGCCACATAGCACAAATCAACAGAGTGGTCCTGTCTACATATGCCTAGTTTTATGGTGCATGTAATTTAAAAACTACACTCTGTTGGCCTACCAAGATAGCTTGACTGCAAAATATACCCTTAAAGAACTAAACTACTTGGTAACTAAACTACTTAAATTATTGAATAAAATTCCTTAGGATTAACCATTCAAAAGTTGATGAATGTTCACCAAATACAACTTTATTTGGGGTTTAATTAATGGTTTATGGAAATAGCTCACCAGCAATTTCATTGATTCTAAAACCATTTCTCATCAAAACCCAAGTTTTATTGGAATGGTAAGTTTGTAGCCAAGAACTGAGGAATGCATTTGCTTAAAAAACTGCCTCTATAATTTAAAGTATGGTGTTTTTTTTTTTTCATGAAAAGGAAGGAAAAATTAAAACTCCTATTTGTAGGTAACGTTGTGCAAATAAAGCCACGGAACACTCCATGGTGTCCTGACATTACAGCAAAGAGAATAACTTTAGCAATAATAAGAACAATTCCTCAATGAATTCACTAAAGTGGTGTTTGAGAATTTGTTAGGAAGTATCTAGTTTGTTATAATCAAGTGGACCAACATTTTTTTTAAATGGTTGCTACATTTTTTTAAATGTACCATTCTAGAGTAAATAGATTCAAGAACTTTCGAATATCCCTAAAGTGACTAAGCTACATGAGAATGCACATGAGGATTCATAAACTTCCCGTGGTGTTCAGTGATTATATGCATGTATTCTTCAGTCACCCTAGGCTGTTCTATTTATTTCCCCTCTTCCCTCTAAGAAAATGAGTCTAATTTAATCATTCTTCTTCATCAACTACCTTTTTTTCCCTCTCAGGATAGGATAAGGGTTCCAAAAAGTACTTAACAGTAATAATGTCATAGAATCATAGACCGAGAGCTGGAAGGGACATCAGAGATTCTCTCGACTGATCCCATCATTTTATTGGTCTAGAAACTCAGACCCAAGGATATTAAGTGAAATACCTGATTTCCCGCAGGTATAAAATGTCAAAGATGGGATTTGAACACAGGTTGTCTGATTCCAGAGCAAATGTCTTTTCCTCTGTACCACAGCATATCCAGTCATTTCCAAATCCTGTTTTGACAAATACTTCCATAGGTAGTCTGAGTTGTTTAAGGACTATAGAAATAAGTTTCTAGTGTTTAAAATAATATGTCCTTGCAACGCTTCACCTCTAAGTACTTCACAGAATGATTTGAAAATACCTAATTTTGAAATTAACAGTAGGCTTTAAGAGTATGCAGTCTTGCAGAACTTCTTACCATTTAGCTTCTCATATGCTTTCTTCTCATACACCAACCTTCAGATTAGGCTAGTTGATAGGTCTGGATAATGTCAAAAGGCTATGTAAATTAGACATCATAATTATTAGTTCTCAAATATCTTTATGTAAGTAATGACAATGTCTAGAAAGAGAAAAGACACGAGTCCCCAACAATTAAAGCAAGAGTTATGAATAGATTTTCAAAGTGTTACCAGGTAGATTTCCAAAGTCATTGTCACTACCATGACCTTCTCCCTGGCACCCCACTGGTTTTGCTTGTATTACAGTCAGAGAGAGAAGTGAAGTCAGCCACATCACTCTCCTTTTCTGTTAATTATTTTTAGTAATACCCATCAATGAGGTACTTTACTCCCTGCCCAGGGACATCATTCTCTCTCCCATGCCCCAGTTTCCTGAAGTCTCTGAGGAAATTATAGTATAGTGATGAGTCGTCCATCTCCCACTGAGTCACTGTTGCCAATAACTGAAAGGATCCCTGGCTATCTACTCATCTCACTCTTTAAAGCAAACCTGGTCTAATTTCAATGATCCATCCCAGCTTCTAAGAAGAAGGTTAAGAGTCCCTTCCAAAAAGGGAAAATAATTGGAAAGAGAGTAGGAGTGCTTCTTTAAGCTCCAAAAGATTCTATGGGAAATGTTGATTTAAGCGAGTAGCTTTGTCTTTAAGTACAAGAGGTAAGATGAAATAAACAGAGACTTTCCATGAACCAGATCAGGACAGAAAACAGAGACCATTGAGGCAGTCCAGGAAGATGACATTCCCCCAGCCTTCTGAAGAGACCCTTTACGCATAGGGTGAGACTGTGGGACCTAGATGTAAAAATAGCAGGAGGTTTATAAAGGCCAGTGGTGATTACTGCCCTAGAGGCAAGAAAAAATACACACTGATACTTACTGACCAAGCTGCTAAAAAGCTGATTTCTGGGTAATGAATAATTATCACCACCACCTGCTGGAGGAGAGCAAATTGTAAGGAAGTGAAGCAGAGAAGGGACGTTGAGAATATCAAGTATGATCAATGGACCCTATCAGAAATATTCACTGGAGGAAAACTGACAGCAAAGGACTATTAAAGCATGAAGAAATGAAGAAGAAACTTCAACTTTTCCTCCCTTGCTATGACTGTATCCAAAGTATTATTTTACAAGAGTTGTACAGGTGCTTAAGGGGAGAAGGTGGCCTCTATCTAAGGAATCTCTTGATCTTGACTTTTTATAGACTTCAAGAACTTTGTATTCTTTACTGTGCAAGTAAAGTTGTTACATGTTTCCATAGAATCACGAGAGCATAAAGTCATTGATTTAAAGTTGGAAGACACCTTAGAGATCATTTAGTCAAATCCAATTTTTACACATGAGGAAACTGAGGCACAGAAAGGTTAAATGATATCCTGAAGATCTCACAGCTAGGAAATAACAAAGGCAAGATTCAAATAGGGATTCTCTGACTCTAAATCCAACACTCTCCAAACCACCATGTTGCTATACATTATGATCCCAAAATACTTGTAAGGGGAACTTGTGTCTGCCCTTTAGACAGCACCTCTTACTAAATTTGTCAGTTTCCATCTGGCAGTCAAGTGGCTAAATCAATGATAAGCCCTCAAAGTATACCTGTATTCTTGGTATCTGGAATAAAATAATAGAACCATTGAATTTCAGAGTTGGAAGGAACCTTACAAAGCATTAGAAATAGTTCTTCCCTATAAAAATTTTGGGAACATGAATATAGAAGGAATCAGTACTATTCTAACTGCTCCACAGAGCCTTCATGTGCATGTGTTTGGGCATTTAGGCATTTTGTTTCATTGATTAATGCATTATTTTTTAACTCCTCTGCCTCTGTAATAGCTGTATCCTTGTGTTATAATATCATAACAATGTTGTTATAGACAAGTAAAGAAATGCAGACATATACTAGACTTTTGGAAAGAAAATTCTAAAATTTCAGGCAAAAGATAGGCACAGCCAGCTGGCCAAAGGTTCTGAAAGAGTAGAAGCCTAGAAAAGGATAATAAGCTTTAAATATTCAAATGTTGGTGTTGCAATCACATTTTCCCAATGAGGAAGACATCTTCAGAATCTAAATTGTCTGTACAAGGAGTACTCCAATGAGCTCATATTTACAAAGGGCACATAAAGAAAATGGAGGGGCACCTACATTAACAGATGTGATTGCTGTACCACCATCAGTAACCTTTGCAGAAATGGGAAGACTGGTATGGCTGCAAGAGACTAAAGATGATGAAATAACCCAATTTTCAAAGAATAATATTGAAACTACAGAACTGTGGAATTTATGTCAATATTTGGGAATATGTAAGCCAGTTATAGTAAATGCTTGTTGACTGGTTGACTAGTTTGTGAACCTTTAGAAGAAGAAATAGGAATCATAAAAAGCCAGAGTCTGCTCATTAAAAACCAGACATGTCATATTAGTCTTACTATTTGTTTTGAATAGATTTATAAAACTAGCTTTTTTTTTCTTAAATAACCAGACCTATGATTTCATTGGTATAGACAACAATCAATGGAGATATTGCCTCTACCAGTGAAGATCAGCAATACCCTAAAACATATAGTCCTAAAGAGCCAGTATAGCAGAAAGCATAAACAGCCAGTCTTTGAATCAGGAAGTTCTAGGTTCAAGTCTAATTCTAGCTCTAACATATACCATCCAGTCAACTTGGACAAGGTATTTAACCACTCAGCGTCCCAAGCAACTCTCTCTCTAAGACAAGCATATTAGGCCAATGTTGAAAACCTATCTTGAATTACTATAATAACCTCCCAATTAGATGCATCTAGATAGTTCAGTGAGTCAATAGAAAACTGGACCATGAGTAAGGAAAGAATTGAACTGAAATCGTGCCTCAGACACTCACTAGATGTGACTGTGTCCTAAGCAAGTCACTTAATGTTTGTCTGTCTCAGTTTCCTCTGTTGTAAAATAAGTATAATAATAGTCTTACCTCCCAGTGTTGTTGTGATGATCAAATAAGATAATATTTGTAAATCACAACACAGAGCCTGGCATGTATTAATATGGCATGGATAAATGCTTGTTCCCTCCCTCCACCTTCCCTTGATTCCTGTCTCTCTTTCTTCTGTAATCCATCTTTCATGCAGCTGGCCAACTAATCTTATGAAGTCCTAAGTTTGACCACATCATTACATTGCTAAAATAAAACAAAATATTCAATGTTTTCCTATTACCTTTAAGTTAAATACAAGCATTTGAATCTGACATTTATGGGACTCCATAATCTGGTTCTCACTTCCCTTTACAGCTTCATTTTAAATCACTCTCCTTCACATACTCTACATTCTAGGCAAATTGAACTACTTCCAAACTAGAGATATTATTTCCAATATACTTTCTGCTTAACTCTCCCTTTCAGAAATCTTCTTTTCCTTCAAGACAATTCAGATTTCCTTCCTCTATGCAGTTTTCTCTGATCCCCCAAATGTATGTGTGCTTTTCCTCTCCAAATATTCTGAGAACACTTTATTATATTCCCTGCTCTTCTCCTCCTACCCACCCTACCACCAATAAAAATATAAGCTTTTGGAGGGCAAGAACCATCTCTTTTATTTTTTTTATCCCTAGCACTTAGTACAATGATAGACATCTGATACATTTGTTGAATTGAATTATCAAATTTGGAAATGACCTTGAGATTTAAGTTGATGGTACAGTGGATAGAAGTACTGGCCTTGAGTGAGAAAAACTTGAGGTTATATCTGACCTCTTACTAGCTCTGTGTAGCTCTGTAACCTTGGGCAAGTCACTTAGCTTCTATCTGCTTTAGTTATCTCATCTACAAAATAGAGATAACATTGTACATATCTCCCAAGACAGTTGTGAGGATAAAATGAAAAAAAAATAGTTACAAAGCATTTTGAAAACCTTAAAGAACTATATAAATGCTATAGTATTGTTTTCACTATAATATGTAAGCAGTGTGTAAGCTCCTTGAGGACAGGAACTATTTAGGTTTTACATCACCAGTGACTTGTTCAGTGCATTGAAAATGTTTAGTGAATTTGATTTTAAATGACAGACCAGGGGCAGCTAGGTGGCACAGTGAATAGAACACCAGCCCTGGAGTCAGAAGGACCTGAGTTCAAATCCGGCCTCAGACACTTGACACTTACTAGCTGTGTGACCCTGGGCAAGTCACTTAACCCCATTGCCTAGCAAAAAAAAGACAAAGACAAAAACAAAACAAAAATAAATGACACAGACCATGCTATTAAATAGCATATAAGAATTTAAGGGAGAATTGTGTATTGATAAATAATACGTGCAAACAAAAGATCAAAGGCAGATAAATGCATAGGAGAAGTCTAGGCAAAGTAGTATGAGATATTTGAGGAGTGATAGACTACTCCATCAGTAAAGGGCTGAGACTGTTTCATGGGAGAAATGACACCATCAGAGTTGATCCTTAAAGGAAGGGACAGATTTTGATAGATGACTATGGATATGAGTCCTTTCCAGGCATGGGAAGCCAAATGAGCAGAAGCTGGACAAAACCACAGGATGTAGAATAACCCACTTTGGCTAGAATATAAAACATGTGAAGGAGAGTAGCATGAGATAAGACTGGAAAAACAGGTTAGAGTCAGACTGTGAATGATGGGATGCCAGGAATGGGAGTTCATACTTTAACTGGATTTTGGGTAGAGGAGAAGCATGGGAAGAGTGATGCATTAGGAATACTGTTTAGACAGTGGTTTGAAGATTGGATTGCAAAGGAAACAGAATGATGGCAAAGACATCAGGTCTTTAGATCTTGTTCTGCACAATAGGTCTTCCTCTGACTTCCTGCATGGACTTGGATTTAACTTAAGCTCCTTTCACAAGCAGTTGGATGCCTTTTGAATGGATTCTATGCTGGTTTATAGATTGAGTCTCTTTTTATCTAACAGATTAGTTTAGCTTTGGCAACTTTTGATTTTAGATTCATTTTCAAGTGTTTTGCCTATAGTCCTGTAAAAAGAATTTTAGCTTTCTCTTTTACACCCAGATAATGACCCTGAACATGGAAGCTAGCCATAGTTGTCATATGTGAGGCTCTATCCCTAAATCTAAACTAGGACAGGACTAAAATGTACAAGACCAAGACCTGGCAGTAGGAAGTTGTGGGAAGGACTTCAAGGTTTTAGGAGGCTAGAAACACTATATGACTCAACAGTATGAAACAGCAGCCAAAAAAATAATAATGCAGTCTTCAGTCACATTAATGAAAATTTAGTGTCACAAAAATAAGAGATAATAGTCTCACTTTTTCTGGTCTGATTATACTATTTCTACAGTACTGTTTTCAGTTCAAAGAAACTTTAGCTATGTGGTTTGGCAGTCTAGAACCAAGTAAATGTTGGTGATGTTCATTGACATTATTAACCTAATCATGCACTCTTGATGCATCTCAAATGTGGACCCATCAGTGGAATATGAGGAAACTCAAGTTTCTCAGAATACTTGGGTCCTGCCTCAGCTAATTAACTAGCCCTTTAAGCTTGGGAAAGGCACTTCTTATTTCTGAGACTCATTTTCCTCCTTTGTAAAATGAAGAGGTTGAATAAGATGATCTTTTAGTTCCCTTCCAGTTTTAAAATTCTATCAAGTACCTCAATGAATTGGACAAGCAAACTGGCCAGGTTACTTGAAATAGTAACACAAAGAGACCACTTGAAGGCATTGACTGACTAACCCAGAGAAAAAAAAGAATTAGAGAGGACGATGAAAGGAGTAAATATAATTCCAAGGAGCAGAGTCAGGACCAATGGGTAGAAGTTACTGGGAGATGGACTTCACCTTAGAATCAATAAAAACTTCATAACAATTATAGTTTTTGCTAGGTGAGTTAGTGAGCTCTCTCACTAGAAGTCTGACCCCTTTTGAGGGATGTTAAAAGATGACAGATAGGTAGGTGGCTCAGTGAATAAAAGGGCTATACTGGTAGTCAGAACACACTCGAGTTGAAATCCAGCCTCAGACACTTACTAGCTGTGGCAAATTACTTAACCCTCTTTGTGCTTCTGTGCCTCAAATTACTCCCCTACCTTCCAAGGTTGTGAGGATCAAATAAAACAGTTGTAAAGCACTTTGCCAACTTTACAATACTACATAAATGCTAGCTATTGTTATGGAATTCTTCTTGTGGTTACACCTTTCAACCTGAATAAATTCATGGAGAATTTTCATCTATTCCTCAAATATTAGTCCTTCCAATCAATAATAATGGCACACATTTGGGAAGTGGTTTAAGGTTGTGATATTCCTCACAATAAACCTGTCAGTTTTTTTTCATCCCAATTTGAACATAATGAAAATGAGGGTAAGGGTGGAAAATGAGGATGAGGGAGGATAAGGGTTAAGTTGCCTATGGTTACACAGCTAAGTGTCTGAGGAAGGATTTGACTCAATTTAGGTAGAATATAGAATATGTGAAGAGAAGTAGCATGAGATAAACACGAGACTACAACTCCAATGTTCTTTCCACTACTACATGTTGTCTCGTGTGACCTCAGCCCAAAGGGGGCAAATCTATTTTAAAGTAGTTGAAGAGACTCTGGAGATCTGTCAGGACAAAAATCATCTAGTGTCCTTTGCTTAGGGCCATCTTATTAAAAGTGATCAAATGGCTCAAATGAAGGACTTGGCACTCTAGGGTATATACATTTTTAGCAAGTTATATAATTAATAATAATAATGGATTAAGTAGTAGATAATTAACATGCACAATATTTTTAGTAAATGACTGGATGGTTCCCTATTTTTAATTAACTAACATGTTTCTAGAATTAACAATATAGTAGGAACACTACGGATTGTAGACAGTGGAGAAATTATGTTCTTTATATGGGTGAATATTATATCTAAGAGCAGTGTTGAACATTACAATTTATGCATCTTAATTTCAGGTATTAGCAATTACACATTGTGTTTTTCAGTATCATAAAAATGATATGATTTTATGAAATAAAATTAGCTGAAACTGTAAGACATTCATTAAAAACAACTTTAATATGTGAGCCACAGAATTTTTTGCTAATACAGGAATCTATGCCCATGCATACACTATTTATGATACCATTTGAGACTTACATAAAATATAAGTTGAGAGAATGCATTTCATTCAATAATTCACAAAGGTAGCAAATAACAGCAAGGGGAATTGAGAACAAACCAGATCTTTTCACTTACTGTAATATACTGATATTGCATCTGAGGTCTCCGATATAAAATTCTTATTTTGAAGCCAGAAAAGTTGTGCACAATGGCAAGATTAGAAGGCTATCTAAAGACAGAAAGAAAAAAAAAAACTAGGAGCTGTTTCTGGTTCACAATCAGGTTTTCAAACATGCTAATCAAATTTGGGTGCCTGCTAACTTGATAATTAAATTTACAGATGATTGGAAATATTTGCCATGGAAAGATTTAAAGTCTTTTTTGGAATCCTAATGAAAGCTCAAGCATTATGCATATGCCTCTTGAGGACCCACCGAGGACAGAGTGTATTAAAAATATAATTGGTTTTAAAGCACATTTGATTAGATTTTTTTCCCCTGCAATTCATGCTGTCCACTTTGTAGTCACCTTTCAGGTTATTTCCCACTTCCTAAACAATGTACTCAAAATGCTGATAGGTGAATGCTACTCCTCTGGTTTACACTAGCTATTCTCTATACCTTATCCTCCAACATAAAGTTCTCTTATAGAAAAAAAAACTGGAAGAATAAGTTCTCAAATTGGTCAATACTTTTAAAAGGACTATTTGTATTATTTGAAATGGAGACAAATAGTGCATTGTTAGGGAATCTGTGTAAAACAGGTGATTTTTTTTTTGATGAAGTCTCTATGAAGTTGTAAAATCCTTAATTTGCCATGTCAATGACTTAGGTCTGACATGTCAGTTCAAC
>NW_020940360.1:14618555-14646648 GCF_900497805.2 Vombatus ursinus | reverse complement strand
GACTTGAATGAATTTTTAACCATGCCTCCCTGAAATAGAACCAGCAATGTTAGCAAAATACCCAATAGCCATCAGCAGGCATAGAACAGCACAGAAGGGAGAAGGTGAGCAGCGCTTTCCAATAGTTTGTAAAAGGAGGAGAAAACTAGAGGAAGAAATGGAACAGAAGGCAATAGATCTTCATCTTTGCAAGGCATTTATTAAATACTTAATTGCCCAAGGAACTGGAGTGTGTGGTATATGTAAAGAAAAGACAACTATATTTTCTATTCCTGGGAATTTAATGTCCAACATATTATAGAAGGAAGAAACAGGAATGTGTACAGAAATGGGTGCAGCAAACAAGTTTGGGGGGGAAGAGTGTATAAAAATGGAGAGATAAAAGAGGAATTTTTTTCTTATATTCATATGTCACTATCACATAGCAAGCAAATGCAGAACCAGACCCTGTGCTATTTGTATCATTATCAAGTGTGGTTGTAAAGGTAGTTCCAAAAGCCAACAATGGAGTCAGAAGACATGGGTTCTAATTAGATCCAACATGAACTAATCCTTTCAGGTTTTTTGGTTGTTTTTTAAAAATAATTTATTTAATATTTTTGTTTTTGCATCACATTTATTTCCCAGATGTATCTTTCCTCCACTTCTGTCCTTGGAGATGTCTCTTGCTTAATAATAAATAAATAAATAGAGAAAAAATTCAGCTCAACAAAGTCAACCAACACATCATCTACATCTGACCATATAGGTAATATTCCATATCCTTAGTCCCTTACTCCTACAATGAGAGTTGCATTTTCTCAACTTTTCTCTTGATCATTTTAATTCCACAGCATTCAGTTTCATGTTATTGTTCCTTCCTTTTTATTGTTGAAATTACATATAATATTTTCTTAGTAATTCTTACATCAGTTCATATACCTTTCTGTGTTTCTCTGAATTCTTCATATTTAATTTCTTATAGTATAGTAATATGCCATTATGTTCGTTCATGTACTACAATTTGTTTGGATATTCCCTAGTTAATTGGTAAATACTTTGGTTCCAGTTTTTTCGCTACTACAAAATAAAACCGATGCTCCTAACAATGCTTTGATATATATGAGAACTCTCTCTCTCTCTCTCTCTCTCTCTACTACTACTACTACTACTACTACTACTACTACTACTACTACTACTACTACTTGAAGTGGATGCCTAGCAGTGGGATTTCTGGGGCAAAGGGTATTTCCAAATCACTTTAGAGAATACTTACACTAATTCACAGACCCACAAACAGTATATTAGTGTTATTGTCTTCTTAGTTCCCTCTTTTGTCATCTTTGACAAGTTGTGATATGAGGTGAAACCTGAGTTGTTTTGATTTTTAATTAGTCATTCTGAGCAATCATTCATGTAATTGTTTATATTTTACAGTGTTCTTTACTTTTAAAATGAATGAGGTCGGAACAGATGCTCTTCTTAAAGATTCTTTCTACCTCTAAAATTCTGTGATATATGTGACATAAGGAAATCAATCTCATTACTTTGTATTTGGACCTTTTTTTTTTACCATCCTGTACTAAATTAAGGCTTACACTTAATATTACTTTGTTTCTAAAAAAAAATCAGAAATTTTCTCTTTTAAATATCTACAGGCTATTCAAGGGAAACTTATGAGGTCAAACAATTTTGTGATATACAGGCCTTTTCTATGTCAGTCTCTAGTATAGTATCCAATAGCACTCAGAAAATATTTTCTGATCAATAAATCTGAAAATATTTTCGGATTTAGTGTGAACACTAGATGCATTTTAATTTTAGTTACATTTTAGTATTTTTCATTTTACTCTCAAATGCATAGTATCTCTAGGTTACTTTCAATGGCAGTTGTCTAAGAGGTCAAGAATTCTAATCCCCTAATTTTACAAAAAAGGATACTGAGACCCTGAATTAGATGACTTGCTTCTAGTTATTCAGCTAGGTAAGAGCCAAATTGGAACTAGAAACCAGTCTAGTTTTTTTTTTTCCATTATCACAATGACCCAACACAAGTGAATAGGTATATAATTTAGAATTCATAAATATAATATTTATGTATATTAACTTGTTAGTTAAATTTACAAATTTATAGAATACAAATTTTAATGTACATTGAAGTCACATTAAATTTAAAGTAATATTGTAGTTGATTTTCTCTTTTTGAAGAGAAGGAAGTTACATGAGATTAAGAAAGAAATAAGTCAAAGATATGATACTCTAACCAACTGTCACATGGGTTTCCCCAGTGGTTCTGTTGTAAATCAGAAGAAGCCCTACCTACAGGTATCAAGGAATGGCAGAGAGCCATGAGAGGAAGGGTCTGAATCAAGCTCTGCAGCAATGATGGCAGCAAGAAAATAGAATTGAGAAGAAACAAGTCTTGGAAAGCATCGGGAATGAGATTAGGAGGTTCCCCAAAGGAGAGGAGAGAGAATTCTAAGTGTACTTGTGCAAACAAACATAAAATGGGACAAACTAGGTATTGTGACACAGAGTGGGAAATTTGATCTCATATGTATCATTCAGACTTAGTGGGATGAGACTCATAACTGAAATGTGGCTATGAAAAACTGTACCTTATTCAGAAGACACAGAATCATATATATATATATATATGATGAAACAGCATTGTAAAGTAGGAAAATATATTAATATGAAGAAATCCAGAAATCTGAGGAGGAAATACAGTGAAGAATGTTCAGGTGAGAATAAATTAAGAAGAAAACAGAAATGCTATTTCCAGACCACCAGAACAGAAGAAAGAATTAGATAAGAATTTCGGGAAACATCATACACCAGTTGTGGAGGCACAATGTTGAAGTGACAAAGTGATAGTTGAAGTTCTCCATCAGGACCTCTGCCAGAATTTCTCTCTTTCTGTGTGTGTCTGTTTGTGTGTGTGTGTGTGTGTGTGTGTGTGGGTGTGTGGGTGGGTGTGTGTGTGTGTGTGGGTGTGTGTGTCTGTGTCTGTCTGTCTGTCATTGTCTCTCTGTCTCTGTCTTTTCTCTCTAGCTCTTTCCTTCCCTCCTTCTCTCCCTCTTCTTCTCTATATCTCTGTGTGTCTCCATCTCTAACCCCACTCTGTTATGATGTGCACCCTAGATTTTGACAGAGCAGATTACAGAGGACTTAGAGAAAGGATAGGTAGTAAGTTCTCATGACCTAATATTCCCTAAGCAAAATCAGGCTAGGGTTGGGAAACTTTCAGGAATAAAATACTAAAGAAAGACAAATATTACTACACTGAGAAGGAAAAGAGATAGTTGTTTCAGAAACAGACATGACTGCGTAAGAAACTTATGAACCAAGTGAGACTTTTAAAAGTTATATATGGAAGATGGAATCAGGGACAAATAATGGAAGATGAATACTAAAACATATGATAGTTATGTATAGACAATATCAAGAACACTAAAACTATTAATGAGCTGAGCGTGGCGATGTATGTGAAGGTCAAAAAAATTGTTGAAATTTAGCTACTTGGGGTTCAAGAAGAAGATCCAAGGAGATAAAGGACCTCGCTTAACAGCAGACAAAATAGTAATGATTTATGACAATGAGAATAGGAAAATACTCAACTCCTTTATCTTTGCTTTTCTGTTCAAAGAACTATTTGGAGACTTGAAATGATAAATCAAAAAAGAAATAGGAGATGATTGAAATTGAAGGTAAGTAAAGATATTATAAGAAGAACACAAGTGCCCTCAATTAGTTCAAATCACCAGGCTCAGATGAACTACCATACTACAATACTGATAAAACTAGTGACTATGATTATTGAACCACTGTTGGTGATTTTTGGAAAAAAAAAATTGGTTGGAAGAAAACACTAGCAAAGAGCAAATGTTATACAGGTTTTCAAAAAAAGGATAAAAGGATAGAATCTGCAGACTATAGGTTAATGTCAACTTCAGGGCCTTATAAAATTCTGGAATACATTATGGAAGGGAGATATGTAGGGGCAGGTAGGTGGCACAGTGGATAGAGGACCAGACTTGCAGTCAGGAGGACCTGAGTTCAAATCCGGCCTCAGACACATAACACTCACTAGCTGTGTGACCCTGGGCAAGTCACTTAACCCCATTGCCTAGCCAAAAAAGAGAGCGAGAGAGAGAGAGAGAGAGAGAGAGAGAGAGATGTGAGCATTTAGAAAGAGAGCAGTGATAATTAAATCATGGTCTCACCCCAAAGAGGTCATGAAAAACTGTATATAAGAAAAGTTCATGATTTAATACATCATCTTTTGGGAGGGTTTTTTTGTATATTTGATAAACACGCTCATAATGGTTGATGATTGTTAAATTCATAATAAAAAGGTGACTTTTTCATTTGTTTTAAGAAAAATTGCCACTGAGACAAAATAAGCTATCTTCCCATTTGGATTAGAATCTCCTCAAAAACAGTAGGTGCTCAACAGTGCTTGCTGATTTGATTCACCAGTCTTATAATCCTGCTAGTAATACATAAAATAAGCAGATCCATTGTTTATTATGGAGGTCCATTTTAAATGTTTAAAAAAGTGTGCATATCCAAAACTACAACATCTATGCTAATGGAGAAGATTTTCCAAAATAAATGGAAATCCAAAATGATTTATATTAGCTTTATAGTACTTTTTAATGTTTCTATCTGGAAATAGATTTGTTTAATGTTCTGTACTTTTACAGTACCCAAGTAATGATCTAACATATTGATGACCTAATTCACAAGCATTTAAAGTTATTTGGTTCCCTAGCCAACATTCCAGGACAAATGCTATCTACTAAGTTAGTCTCTGCTGGGGATCAACAGCATTACTCCTCAGTCTCATGTGAAATACTGGTTGAGATAAGTTATCGTTCTTCTCAAAGTTAGCTGTCTTTCTGGCTGTTATCTTCCCTTGAAGTAGAGAATATAATTATTTTTGTTTTAAAGGGTTTTTTTCCTGTCAATCTCAATAACTTGAAAAAGAAACTGAAATAAGATAATTTTACCAGAAATGTTAATGATAAGGAAGATAATATCAACAAGCAATGAATGAAGAATTTATATTGAATAGCATCCATGTATAATCTAAATGACTGTAGAAGGAATATTTGAGTGCTCATTTTGTCTTAGTAATGTACCCATAAAAATAAAAAGCACTTGATAAGAGTGCTCTCACCTAGCAAGGTACCAGACATGTGGTAGAACTATATGTCTGTTGACTGATTTAACAAGAAAATTAAAAGATTACAGATGGTAATTATGGCTACAATTGAGTCTAAATATTAATTTACACTTAATCTAAGTAAAATACTATTTATATTACAGTGACTTTTACTTAAAAAAGAGAAGAGGGAGGAAGAAGAGGAGAAGGAGGAGGAGCAGAGTGAAGGAAGAAATATGGCAAAGTTGGAAAGTGAATCAGATGGAAAGCAACTTCCTCATTAGGAAGGATAGTTAAGGAGATTCATTCTACTGAAATGAAGATATATGTATTGGCATTTTCTCCTTTTCTGTACGGTGGCCAGAGAAGGAGAACAAAGAGAACTGATTAGGGGTGGTAGTCATTAAAGCAAAGAAAAGTCACCAAAACCCTGGAAGTTAAGGACAAATTTTCAAGACAGAATTTTCATGTTGTGCTGGCTTAAAATACAAGAGCCATGAATTCATCCTGAAAAGGGATTTTGATTACAAATTTCAAGATACTGGACAAGCTAGAGGGAAATGCTTTTTGGAAACTTGAGGACTAGAGGAAGGGAAACGAGATTAGATTAACCAATTGTTAATAAGGATTGAGGATATATGAGAAAGATCTCAAATTGTATGCCCAGGCTTTTATTTTCTGTAAATATTATCCTTTATCAAAAGAATGTCTTTAACATTGTTTTTAGCTGATATATTTCTGATATTTTGAGGAAGATACATAAATAGAAAGGCACATTAATTTTTCTTAGGAACTATGACTATGAGAACATGACTATTCAAAGCAGTAGACCATAACAAACATTATTGGGCACCTAATAGTAGAAAGGGGCCTCTAGATGGCTCAGTGATTAGAGCTCTGGGCTTGGAGTCAGAAAGACCTGACTTCAAATCTGGCCTCAGAAACTTACTATCTGTGTGACTGCAGACAAGTTACTTAATCTCTGTTTGCCTTAGAGGAAATTAGGTGGCTCAGTCGATAGAGCACTAGGCTTGGAGTCAGGAAGACCTGAATTCAAATCCGGCCTCAAATATTTACTAACTGTGTGATACTGGGCAAGTCACTTAACCTCTGTTTGCCTAAATCCATTGGAGAAATAAATAGCAAACCACTTCAGTATTTTTGCCAAGAAAGCCACAGACAGTATGGTCTATGGGATCAAGAAAAGTCAGACAAGATTAAATAACTCAATAACAACAGTGGTAGCAACATATACTAATTATAATAAAAGCAGCTAAATCATGGAACCAGGTGGAGTGATAAGTTTGAAGATGTACACAGGCAAAATGATAATCAAAATCATAGAAAAGCTGTCAGGAGAAGAATCAGGTAAAGGAATTTCTCTAGTTAATAATTTCCTTTAGGGTAATCTACCAGGGTGAGGAACCTGAGGCCTCAAGGCCACATGTGGCCTTCTAGGTCCTCATGTGTGGCCCTCTGATTGAATCCAAACTTCACAGAACAAGTCCCTGAGACCCCCTGTGACTGAAGTGGAACTTGCTGGTTTGAACAAAGTGCCCTTCCATGGATCAAAGACTGGCTTTTCTTAGAGAAGGTTCCAATTATGTGCTATGTCCTCATCATCAACATTTGATTCCTATCTTAAAAAATTAAGGAATGCTTAATCAGTGCTTTCCTAATTTCCTAAAAGACCCTGATATAGGGATAGATTGAAGGCAAAAGGAAAAGGGGAAGGCTGAGGATGAGATGGATCACATGTCATGGAAACAAAAAAAATAAATTTGAACAGGCTTCAAGAAATAGTGGAAAACAGAAGGATCTGGTGTGCTATGATCCATGGGGTTGTGAAGAGTCAGACACAACTGAACTATAACAACATGACTATTTTAATGATCAAACAAAAACAACAAACCTAGATACTTTAACTTCTTAAAAGGGGGGGGGTCTTATTTTCCCATTGAACAGAGTTTAGAAGGATGACAATCAAGGCTAACAAACACATAAATAAGTCTAACTTCAATCAGTTTTAAAATAGTTTCTTGTATGTAATAAGAAATTATTAAATGCACATTTCTACAGAAACACTCCACAGGATCCCCTTTGCTTTGACTGTGGCCTTCTTTCCCCTCCTTTTAAAAAGTACAATATTAACAAATGATTGTTTTCTTGACTTGTTTAAGAGAAGTGTCACCAAATGTAGATTATCCATTTTGGTCCCTCAAAGAGTGAGGAGTAGGGGGATTGAAGGAGGGGAGAGACTTTGGCAAAAGCTGATCTAACTGTGTAGGAGGGAGATTAATGGAGAACAAATTGGGGGGCAATTAATCAAACAGCATTAGAAAGTGAAAAGGAAGAAACAAAGATTCAGGGCTTGACAGGAAAATTCTAAGTTCTTTGTATTTGGCACCAGTCAAGAAAGAAAAAGAAGAAGAAAAAGCAGAATTGGGCTGAAAAGTTCATGAATATGCTCCAATTAATCTGTATGCTGCAGCAATGCTTTTTAGTTTGGTTCATTTAAATCTGAAATTCTCTTCCTCGTTGATGTCAGCTAGTTAGCCAAGATGGTGCATTACTGTTATGATCACTGTAGCACACATAATTTAGATTTATATCTTTGGGGACTCAGCTCCACCCCCTGCTAGCTAATATGCTCTCCATGTTTAATGATGCAAAAAATGTCCCTGAGTACAGGTTATTTATCTTTATCAGGGCCTTCCTTGGGCATGCTGTCAGTTATCAGCTCAGATGTTGGTTCCTAAATGGTTTGTTCTCATCCACATTCCAGGGTAATCCTGAAGCCCACATCTTCACCCATATTTGCAGCTTAAGGTTTCCAGATATACCTTAATAATGCTGATTTATGTGTCTGAAGGAGCTCCTCTTATGATCCAGAGCTACAAACTCTGAAATCACTGTCATGGAGATACAAGATCAGTCCAAGATCCCAGAAAGAACTTGGATTGGGAGGAAAGATCATAAGCAAAGTAGGAAAGGTTTCACTGAATGGTTTTCAATGGGTAATCAGCAGTCAAATAATAAAAGCTCTTCAAATAATAATGAAGACTGCCCGTGTATCAATCAATAAACATTTATTAAGTGCTTACTATGTGTCGGGCATTGTGCTAAACCCCAGGGATACAAAAAGAGGAAAAATAGAGGTTCTATCCTCAAGGAACTTACAATCTAACATGACTTGAAAAGGAAAAATCAACATTATCAGAGGTTGAAAAGCAGATCAGGAGAAATGAGAAAGTCAACAAGCATCAGTCAATACATATTTGGGGGGAGGAAAAGGGAATAAGCACTTATATAATGCCAACTATGTGGCAAGTACTATGCTAAGTGCTTTTTGCAAATATTGTCTCATTTGATCCTCATGACAGTCCTGCAAAGTGACTGTTTTATTATCCCCATTTTACAATTAAGGAAACCGAGGCAAACAGAGGTTAAATGACTTGTCCAGGCTCACATAGCTAGTAAGCATCTGAGGCCAGACTTGAACTGAGCCCTTTCTTGACTCCAGGCCCACTGTTCTATCTATGTTGCTACCACCTGGCGTATACAGATCTGAAGATTTATTGGGTATTAGAAGCTCCCTGGTGAGGAAACTCCACCAAACAAAACAGATCAGCAACTTTGGATATCATATTGGCACAGTGGAAAGGTTGCTGGATTTGTAGTCAGAGAACCTGGCTTTGAATTCTGCTCCTACAACTCACAATCTGTGTGACTTTAGGCAAGACATTAACTTCTCCATGCCTTTGTTTCCTACTCTGAAAAATGAGACTCATCTTGATGTCTAAGGTCCCTTGCAGATCTAAGCCTATGACCATTTGTTGTTAAATCATTTTTTCAGTCATATTCCACTCTCCATGACCCCATTTGGGGTTTTCTTGGCAGAGATTCTGGAGTGGTTTTCATTTCCTTCTTCAGCTCATTTTACAGATGAGGAAATTGAGATAAACAGGTTTAAGTGACTTGCCCAGGGGCACACAGCTAGCCAGATTTGAACTCAGGAAGATGAGTCTGCCTTACTCCAGACTTGGCACTCTATCCTCTGTGCCACTTCGATGCCCTTATGAGTCTCTTGATTTATAATCTTCTTAGACATTTACATACCATGACACCTACACTTCAACTACCCTCCTCATCCCCCTCCCACCAGCAACTTGGACTGTACCCCTAGGACTCTGGCGCTGAGGATCAAGCTTTCACTTTATGTTTTCTGGAATCAGGTTTCTAGGACACATCCTAGACATTTAAACTCAACCATGCCACCAAAGGCACAAACCCTTCCCCCACTTTATATTTTGTCTTCCCCTGTCACTATGTAAACTCCTTTGGGGTTCTTACATATTTTGCTTACCTAAATCTTGAGTTATATCCTTAGCACTTAGGATAGTGCTTGATCATAGTTAGTGCTTAATAAATATTTTCTCTTTCATTCATTCATTCATTCACTGAGAGTTGACTGGGACAATGAGAGATTATGACTAGCCTAGGATCACATACTAGTATGTGTCAGAAGCCTGATTTTAGGTCATATGTCCCTGACTCTAAGACCATTTCTCTATCCACTATCCCATGCTAAATATCATTCACCATAAAGATAAAAAGTGAAATCAAAGAAACACATCTATATTTAAAGGAATCAAAAAGACAAGATCAGAGAAGGATTTATGCTTTATAATTGGGTCCCAGTAGGTCACTAGAATTATCTTTTATTATGTGCTACTCCTCCCCACACCATGACATTTAGGTGAGTATAAAAAGAACAAATTAAAAATTATATTCCTACAATGATTAACATTTCTCATTGTTTCAACTATATTGTTCCATGTGCTTAGACAGAGCCTTTTACTTATAGTGAGACTACTCCGTGAGCACTTGAAAAGTCACAGTGGCTAGACAGCATAATGTTTTGACTGGAACCTTTCCTTCTATTTCACTTGGATGGAAATATTACAAGTGCTTGTCAAAGTCCATTGCTGGTGCTAAAACATCTTCAGGGAAGAAACAGATAAGCCAGTGGATGGTGAAAGTTATAGGCCTTTTGATATGGTATTTTGGATTAGTGGATAGAGAGCTAGCCTCAGATTCAGGAAGGATTTGATTCAAGCTTGGCCTTTGACACATATCAGGCAGGTCACTTAACAGGAGCAGCTGGATTGTGCAATGGATAGTGTGCCAAGCCTGGAGTCAAGAAGATTTGAGTTCAAATCTAGCTTCAGACACTTACTAGCTGTGTAACCCTGGGCAACTCACTCACCCTCTGCTTGCTTCAGTTTCCTCATCTATAAAGTGAGCATAGCAATAGTGCCTATCTCACAGGGTTGTTGTGAGGATAAAATGAAATAATATTTGTAAAGTGCTTAGCACAGTGTCTGGCACATAATAGGTACCATATAAATGTTAGCTATTATTATTATTACTATTCACAGAGCTCTAGCCAATTTCCTAAGACTTAGTTGCAGAGAAAGCGCCTGCCTGCATTTATGTAGGGAATTTTCTCATAGTAATTAAGTCACTGTTCCAGTCCATATTTCACCTCCATCCCTAAGGGAAAATCCAAAATAGAAAAGCATGTGACTTCACAAGAAACATTCAAAGGAATGGAAAGTATGAATGAAAAGGAAAAAGGAACTACTCAGGGCAACCTAATGAGACTCACACACTGGGGCTGAGACTAACACCCGCCATCTAGATAACCCATCTGCCACCCTTACACTGATACTGTTACAAACACCCCCAAAGTACGCCTGGGAAGAAATAGGATACTCCCAGGCATTTCACCAGTGAACCTCAGCATAATGGTTTTTAGTTAATGGCAGGGAAGAGGGAATCCATGATGGTCCAGGACTACTAAATCCACAATTCTTAGAAACTTTGGTTGTATCAGTGTCAGGGTAGTTGGCTTAGTATTGTATTCATGGCTGCTTGCTTAGGATAGGGGTCCTGGCTGCTCTGGGATGATGGTTGTATAGGGATAGGTCCTGCTCAGGCAAGTTTGATTGGGCTCCTTCTCCTGAAGCCTTAGGCAGGGAGTCCCCTCCCAATTAGGAAACTTGGATAAGTTTCCAAGTAGTATTTGAATAATTGGATGTCTCAGAGAGGGGAGAGGGCAGAAGGAAGAGGTTTCCAAGGAAAAACAAGAGAAATGGCTAAGGAATAGATGTTGTTAGGTCATTTCAGTTGTATCCAACACTTCATGACCCCGTTTGGGGCATTCTTGGCAAAGATATTAGAGTGGTTTACCATTTCCTTCTCCAGCTCATTTTATATATGAGGAACTGACACAAACAAGGTTAAGTGACTTGCACAGGGTCACACAGCTAGTAAGTATCTGAGGCCAAATTTGAACTCAGGAAGAAGAGTCTTCCTGACTCATGACCCAGCTCTCTATACACTGTGCCACCTAGCTGCCCCAAGGAACAGATACCCCATTGGAAAAGAGAGAGACTTAGGCAGAATTTTTTCCCCAAAAAATTATAGCAACATGGCAGACTTCAACTGATAAAGGAACTTCTCCAGAAACTTAGACTTGTGCAAGGATCTGTGATTTTGAGCACTTAAGATAAGTTTCTAATTCTAACAATATAGTCAATGAATCTCTCACATCTATGCATAGTACTCTACATAGTTTTGTTTTGCATTGGTTTTAAAATGATCTATAACATTTCTATCATCTTCTACCACCATGAGATTACAATGGACTAGTCTGCTCAACAGAAAAGAATGAGCCATAATCATTAGGATAACAGAAGTAGCCCTATTACTATTCTTATATCAGGTCTTTCCACTTCTTTTGAATTCAATTTTATTATCCCACAGAGAGCAAGAGAAGCCCCAAGCACACTCAAAAGAGGTCAGAAATCATGATCTTATACAGAGTATGCTTTATTTTTAACTACAGGAAAATCACTTATTTTGACCTTTCCTTTAAACAAGGGTTGTTACCTTGTTTTTTGGAAGGGTCAGAGGAGAGTGGTGCTTAATTAATTAACACATACTATTCCCCTTTAAAACATGAAATAATGAGACCACTATATAGTTGAATTTTTCAAAGGAGATTTTGGGTATTTTGAACTATGACTCATTTTTTAATTAATCTATACAACAATAAATCTCCTCACAATATGTGAAATATTCTCTAAGGCCTGATCCAGCTTTCCATACCATAACTCTCCAAAATGAATACCCTATTTCAACTACACCAGATTTCCATACTATCCCACATGTTATCTACACTTTTCTCTACCTCCGTTGTTTTCATTCCTTCCTTCCTTCATAGATGATCCATAAAGTTGGTCCATCCACCAGCTTTAATAAAGTGCCTATAATGGGTAGAGTTCTGAGTGTTAGAGGAGATAACAAATATAAATTAGATCTTCTTGCTGCACTCAAAGCACTTTCCACATGCTATTTCCCCAAACTGGAAGACTGTACCCTTTTTTTCCCCACCTCTATAAATCATACACTTCTTTTGAAACCCAGCTCAAGTCTCATGCCCTTCATAAAACCTTCCCTGATAATTATAGCAAATGAACATCTTTAGTTTCCCTGAATCCCTGTAGCATGAATGGTTTATAACACATAACCTAGCATATGATTACATCCTGTTTTACATTCTCAAGGAATTCATGTCTTTACCTCCTGTCTCCCCTTCTACTTATACTACAAACTCTTCAAGGGCAGAGACTTTATCTCCTACTTCCTTTGTGTTCCCCAAGCACCAAACAATAGCTGGGCACATACTGGGTATTTAATAACTGCATAGTTAAGAAATGGGAACAATTCTTTGGAAATACATCATTTGTTGTTTTTTGAAAGAAAGCTCTGAATTACTCTGGAACATCCATCTTCAGAATGGGGGATTGTGGAGGGAAGAAACCAACATAAAGATGTAAATTAAGTGCTGTTTTCCACAAAGTTCTTATTACCATTTGGTCTAGACTAAATTATGTCCAAATTATGGTGAAAACACTTGAATGAAGTAATTTTCACAGAAGGCTGTTAACTTGAGAAAATACCAAGAAATACAGATCAGACTGAAATGAGCTTTAGTTGTATACTCCTTGATTCAACTATTTAGATAATGCACCTTCATTTCAATCAGCAACTGAACGTGAGAGAGATAATGGTATTTCTTGTACAGGTATAATGAGACATCAGTCCAATGACATGGAGTAACATTAAAAAAGATAAAGGAATTCTGGGATAGCAAAGGCTTAATTACCTCATTCACCACTCTCCACCAGTACGTCCAAGTCCCTATATACTTTTCTTCTCACACTTCCCTCCCATGTGCCCCAGTCACCTATATCCCATGTAGATATTTCTGTCTTTTTTCCATTTATGCCTATAACAATTAGGAGATCTCAGAGTACCTGGCTAAGAAACTGTGTCTCTTGCCTCAAAATTGTCATTTCCCTGAAGTACAAGAATTGCAAAAATTTGCCAAAAAGGGTAGTGAGTCTAGGAATTCATTGACAAGCATTTATTAAAGTTTTACTATATACTAGACACTATGCTAAGTGCTGAGGATTCAATGAAAGACAGAAACAGCCTGCGCCATCAGGGAACTCACAAGCTAATGAACAGGATCTAATAAAGATCTCTGCTCTACTCTTAAAAATGAGGAAGATACAGTGTAATATGGATGCCATTTCAAGTTCTAGTACACTTGAGAGCAGGTGTACTAGAATAGTGAGGATATTTCTGAGCCAATACTGGGCAAATGATTGGTTGACCTTTTCCACCAAGAAAATGTGGTGTTGAGATGGCTTTCACAATTTGAACCATAACAGTGCAGAGAAAATGGAGCATTAATTGGTTGAGCTAAAAAAAAATGACTCTGCAATGAGGGAGGGGCAAAAGTCAGGGAGAAAATGGCAAAGAGGAGTTGATTTTCATGTGTAGATGGAGGGAAAGAATATAAGCATTCTCAAACACCCTGTACAGAGATTTCCCATAGAATGTATAACCTTTATATCAGACTTGTGGTAACATAAAGAGCCCAGGTTATTTTTTCACATAGCCTGGCTCTCTACTTCTTCAGGAGACCTAGGATGATGTCTCTACTGAATATCCCCCATAGAGAAGTTGACACCAAAATCCCAATTTGCAAGCCAGTAACCCACAATGTAACAGAAAGGAATTTGATTAAAAGAAAATAATAATGAATTGAATTCTCGTGAAAGAGGTGCATCATGGTAACCTAGTACTGCAATGTCCACATTTCCACTTTTCTTGCATATATACTTAAATGTATACTTAGTGTTTCCCCTCCCCACCTTTTGAACCTAAGTAGGAATCTGAGTAGGAATTGTTTCATTCTTTGTATTTGTATCCCCGGTATTTAGCACAGTCACTGACACATAATAGGTATTTAATTAATGTCATTGATAGATTTCTTCATTCATGTACTGAATGGTTAATCTTTTTTTATATGTAGATTCTCTGGTTATGGCACTTCTTCCTAAGAAATCTATTAAAGACTTTTTTTACTGGCATGATTTGCTCACCACAATTGTTCCACTATCTTCTCTGAGAAGGGAACTGGCAATCTCTCATTGGCACTCTAGATATTAGCTGAGTGTGGTGGCACAGATTCCCTCCAGAATGCTTCTTAATAGGATTTCCTTCTGTAGCAATTAGTTGCCAGATTAAGGCCTCCTGTAGTCCTCCTTGAGATTTAGTTAGCCCCAATCCCTACTTCAGCTAGACTTGAACATCATCAATTAAAGTCCATATATATGAATTAAATTGCTCTTAGCACTATGTTCATTGTTGGAGAAAATACAAAGCTAAATAGGAAGTAGTTCCTGTCCTCATGGAAACTCAAAATCTATTAGGACAATAGAATATCTACTTTCCCCTCTTCCCAATTTGGAAAGCACTGAGAGATAGTTTTATAAGATAGCTCACAGAGGGGAAAATACTGGATGGATATAAAAATTCAGGCCAAAAATTGATTAATAGTGTAACAGATAATGACTGATGACTGATCCATATTTCTGCTTTCTCATTTTAACAAATTCCTTACATAAAACAACTATTTATATATTGAGGATATCCTGGATGAAAATAAGAGAAAAGGACAAGTGCTATATACTTTCCAAAGTAATTTTGTATAGGCATTAGTCTATATATTTACTGTTATATATTTGACTCAAAAACACAACAAACACAAGATCCTACTAGGCTTATCATCTGTTGATTAAAAAACTGACTAAATAAAGCAAAATTTAGTCTTAAAGTCTCTTCTCTATGAATGAGTCTCTGATTAATATTGTAAGGTCATACAGAATTCCAAAATAAATTTAACTGGTCAATGAGCCTTTGATGTTAAGGAATGAAACAGGGAGAGGTTTGTTTATTAAAGATGTCAACCATAGTCATGGAGAATGTTCTTCATAGGGTCTAAATCAAAGACTCTTAGCCTAGGGTCTGGGAACTTTTTTGTAATATTTTGATAATTACATGTCAATCTAATTGGTTTTCTTTGTAATTGATGGCACTACTGTCCTCCAGGATACTCAAGCTCACAATATGGGTGTTATTCTTAACTCCTCACTCTTTTTCACCCCTGCCATATCAAAACAGTTGCCAAGTCCCATTGATTTTACCTTCCTCACATCATATGTGTGTGTACATACATACATACATACATACATACACATATATATATATGTGTGTGTGTGTTTGTGTGTGTTTATATATATATATCTTTTCGTCTCTTCTCTGACACTGCCAACCATCCCAGTACAGGTCTTTATTACTTCATAGGTAGATTATTTCAATAACATGCAAGTTGGTCCCCCACAAGTCTTTTTGCACTCCAGTCCAGTCTGCTGTCAAATTAAACTTCCTAAAGCATGGATTTGACCATGTCATACCGTTACTCATTATCTTTCCTTAAATCCTTTTCCAACCACATACTTTTGCTGTTACTGTAGAGGGCCCTACATCCTTCCAGTCCCTCAGGCTTACAACCCAGGTGTCACTGTGTCTCACCTCCCATATCCAATCTGTTTGGTATTCAAAGTCCTTTGTAATCTGCCTCCCTCCTCCAACCATTCCAGTCTTTTTTATACCTTATTCTCCCCATATAACCTTGATGCAGTGAAAATGCCTCCTTGCTGTTTCTTATATAAGACATTCTATCTTCTGACTGCTGGCATTTTCACTGACTGTCTCCCATGCCTGAAACATTCTTCTCTCTTCATTCCTGCCTCTGGCTTCCCCAACTTCTTTCAATTTCCAACTAAAATTTTATCTCCTAGGAAAAGTATTTTCTGATCCCCCTTAATGCTAGTCCCTGATTACCTCCAAAATTTATCCTGTATATAGCTTGTTTATATATAGTTGTTTTCATATTGTATCCCCCATTAGACTGAGTTCCTTGAGAGTAGGATCTATCTTTTGCCTTTCTTTGAATCCCCAAAACTTAACATAGTGACTGGCACAAAGTGACTACTTAGTAAATTCTTATTGATTATATATTTTTTTAATTTTATACACTTAAAAACATGATTCTGAGAAGTGGCCCATATGCTGCACTAGACTGCCAAAGCAGTGAAAGAACCACACAAGGTTAAGAACCTGCAGTCAAAATGGAGTCAAAATGGAGTTGGAAGTGTCCTTAGAGGCCATCCAGTTTTAACCCAGAGTTGATCAAAGATCCCTTTTCTAATATGCCCAATAAAGACTCATCCAAGACTTTTACCTAAAGACTCCTAGAAAAGAACCCGCTACCTCTCAAGGCAGCTAACGGGATCATTCCATTTTTGGATCATTCCCATTTTTAAGAAGTTTTTAAATTTCTATTTAGCAGAATTCCTGCCTCTTTATAGAGAAGAATGATTTCTAACAGACGGTATGACCCTCCAAATGTCTATGTTTGCAGATGTTATTGCACTGATCGAATCAACCTGAGAATATGACAAAGTCCTGTCAATAAAATTTTGACTACACAAAAGGGAAGTCGAACAATGGATACAGTTAAACCAAATGAATAATGCATAGCCCTATGTTTGGATTATCGCATGCAGTTGAACCACTGATTCATTGAGTTGGAGAGTCAATGCAAGTACCTAGATCAAGCCATTGAAAACAGACAGTAAGTTTGATGCAGAATTGAATAGAAGTGGGAAAATGGACTAAATTCTACTTGAGAAACTGCATGATGCTTTCAATGATCCCTAACTGCTCATGGTTTTAACATTTATGTTCTCCCAGTGATGATGTATTCTGGGTAATCAAGATATTCAAAGAGTAAAAATTGAGGGTGATTTAAAGGTCAATATACAGATATACATGTAGGCTCCAGTATGTTTTCAATAATGATTTTCCTACAGGTTGTGTAAAGGATGTTATCCAAAGGGGAAAAAATATGATCAGAAAACTAAATGGAATAGAGATTGAGTGACTTTCATATGGGTGCACAGATGACTTTCCTAAGGACAGCACAAAACTATAAATGGACAACCAGAGTACTTGTAAAAGAGTAAGGTCCCAAATGCATTGGGGAGATAATCAACAGAGGATCTCTGGGAGAATATGAATAGGAATCAAAATTAGAACGGAGAGATAGACTGCAAACCTTCTAAATGGGATAACAGTTCCATCAAAGTATTAAAGAAGTAATAATTATGTTGAAGAGTAAGAAAAGTCTGTACAAAATTATCATTATTTGGTTTTGTCTCCATTTGGGGTTTTCTTGGCAAAGATACTGGAATGGTTTGCTATTTCCTTCTCCCAGTCATTTTACAGAGGAGAAACTGAGGCAAACAGGGTTAACAGAGGCAAAACTAGCCCAGAGTCACTCAGCTACTAAGCATCTGAGGCCAGATTTGGACTCAGGAAGATGAGTCTTCCTGACTTCAGGTCCAGAATTCTACCCACTGCATCACCTTGCTGTCCTCTGTACGAGATATGACAATGGAAAAGATCCTTTGTGAGTGAGGGGATTGTGGAAGAATGTAGCATTGAAGGTACATTTTAAAGAAAGGGTAGGATTTCAATAGGCAGATATTGGTGGTAGGAGTGGGAATTTTAGGCATAGATAATAGAGATGTACACAAAGAAGAGAGAGAGGAATGTATATGAGGAATGAATATGCCACTTTGTCACATTGGCCTGTTTTAGGTTTAAGCTTTAGCTTTAAGGAGGAGGTACTCACAGCTGTGCAGTCAACCTAAGTTTTGTTTTGTTTTGTTTTATTTTCTTACCTGCTGCTGGGGCTAAGGAAATGAAGCTGAACCACTCACAGCATTTCAACACTTGCATTTATAGGGTGACTTACTTTGGTGGTCATCGGACTTAGCTAGGCCCCAGCTCAATGTAATCCCTGGCTGCTAGTGCCTAACAATGGCTATTTGTTTTTTTACATATTGAGTCAGAGAATACCTTCCTGTCACTGGCTGAACATCCAAGGATCTCTATACCATGTATCTCTTTTGCGTGTTTTTTTACATCTCTAACTGCAACATAGTAGTGTGGTGCTGAGCTGGCTAAAGGGCAAGCTTTTTAATTCCTTTTACATGGCCCCCATCTTCTCGAGGCCAGTCTACTATTCACCTTGAGCAGAACATTTCCATCCACTCCCTTGGTTCCTCTCCCCCGGAAGTAGCTTTCTTCTCAAACCAAACCTGGGGAAAATGTGACATCTCAGTAGCAACCCAACTTATCTCAGTGGCCTTAGACACTACTAATTCAATGCCTAGGAGAACTTTGGTATAAGGAGTGTTTTTGCTCTGGGCAGTTGTAAGAATGAATCAAAGGTACTCTTATCTCTGGGGCCCTATCCAGACATAGCACTCTGGCAAAATACTGTAGTTTTGTATCTATTCTTCCTCAGTTACTTCCACCCCATAGTATTCCCAACAATTGTGTCAGATTAGCTATGTAAGTGGTTCACAGATTTATTATAATTGCTAGTTTAAGAGATAAAGTAAATGTTCAAACAAAGAACAGTAAACACTCTTTGCTTTTAAGAAGCAAGATAAGCCCCCATGGAAGTCATCAGGTTTCTCCAAAGAGAGCAGAAAAGAAGGTAGGAGAGGAATGAAAGATCACTAGCTCTGGTCTTAGGAGCTCTAACCAGTTCCAGCAACTGCAATCCCTGTCCTAAGTCTCATATGTGGTTTGATCATATTGCTTTTGTTATGACATCTAGAACTGATGAACTCACATCTCCTCCTTCATCTTGTGGTTTCCATCATCCTAGCTCCATATTTTCTGACCTCCCTTTCAAGCTTTTCAACTTCCCTTTCCCATTAAGCCTTGTGGTTGGGGAAACTAGGTACTGCAGTGGATATAGCATTGGGCAACTGGGCAATAGGAAGACCTGAGTTCAAATTTTATCTCAAACACTTACTTGCTGTGTAATCCTGGGCAAGTCACCTAACCTATATTTGGACTCAGTTTCCTCATCTATAAAAATGGAGTTAATAACAGCATCAATATCACAAGATTACTGTGAGGGTCAAATGAAATAATATTTGTAAAGAGCTTAGCCTGGCATATAGTAGGTGGTAAATAAATGTTACCTACGATGATAATGATGCTGATGCTGATGATGCCAGCTTGTTAGGACCAATTCCAGGATAAAACTCTTTAGAGGGCTGAGGAAGGAGATGTTAGTGTATTTCTGCCCAACAAGAGGGTATATATTTATCCCCTGTGGTTTTTTTATACACTTATCTATGTATGTGCATATTGTTTCTATGATTAGAATGTAAACTCCTTGAAGGCAGGGAGTATTTTATTTTAATTCTCCGTGCCTAGTACCTGGCATATAGTAGGTACTTAATAAATGCTAGTTGGCAGAAGACTGACTAAAGCATAAAATATGTGCAGAGAAATGGCATCAGAAAAGGCTAGAATTGTAGGATAGAATCAGCTTGCATAGGACTTTGAATGAGAACTTAAGGACTTTGGTTCTAATTTGTTAGATACCAGAGAGCAACATCAACTCATAGTAATACTGACCTGTCTCCTGTCTCGTTTGGAGCTCTCCTTCTGACTTTGGCTTTTGGAGAGAACCATCAGCAGTGAGTATTTGCAAATAGAGATAACATAAGCTTATTAGTAGCCTTCAACTTCAATTCAATAATGCTAAATATCAATTCCCTAAAGGACTTACCCTCTATCTAAGACTTGGCCATGCATCCTAGTTGTCCCTGATTTACTCTCATAAGTGACTAGATAGAAATAGTAAAATTGTCAATCCTAATTACCATTACCTCTGTTGTAGCTAAATTGATACTCAGTGGTTTCTGAAGTAACTATAAGGAGTGGGAAAAGGGGTATCTCAGTTCTTTTGGTGTTAGCACAGGGAGGGAAGGAAGGAAGAAAGGAGGGATCAGAAATTCTAGTTGTACCTCAGCGGAGTAGAGTTTCAGGGTTAAGAAAAAAGATGCTATTGTAACTGCAGAGGAGAAATTACTTTGGTGTTCATGATAAGAATTAAGGAAGAGAATTGGAAAAAGGAAGATGGGGGCAGGGGAGGAAGATAGTCTAGCAGGAATTACACAGTCCTGAATTAGGATTTGGGTAAAGTAGTAGTCACCAAACAATTTTGATCCCACATGCCATAAGTAAAACTGTTTTTAAGCACATATCCCCAATATACTATATGAATTAATTTATCAATTGCTCTTGGGCCTCACTATTGTCTCCAGTGACTCAACTTCCTGCAAGATTGAATCATCTCTGAAATTCACTCCTCTTCAGAACCCCCAGGCCCTGGGAATCATACCTTCTTCTGATTGGAAAGGGTGAGGGGTGGATATCTGTGATCTCCTCTCAGATCCTCCATTCAGGGTAAGACCCAGTAGAGTCACCTCATCATCTCCTATGAGACTGTAGGACTTCACCATACCCCATTCTACCCCTATTTCCCCAACCCTACTTTTCAACTTTATTTATAAATATATGTCTATATGTATGTATGTATATATATATATAATATATATAATTCATACACACACATATGTGTGTGTGTCTTCCTTCCCTCAAATTGTGAGCTCCATGAGAAAGAAGCCTGCTTTTTGCTTTTCTTTGTATCCCCAGCACTTATCACAGTTACCAGCACATAGTGGGCACCTAACAAATATTTATTAACTATAGACTATTGATTATACATAATGTATTTTGTGTGTTATTAACTAAGTGCAAAAATAGAAAATGGATAAAGGTGAAATAAAAAATAGTTTAAAATTTTTTATTCATTAATAGTACAAAAACTTTTTACTCTCATTAAATTATGAATGACAATATTTTTAGTGAGTCAAATGTGATTGAATATGCTTCATTAAAAAATTTTTGTATATGTCTTGGTGGATAGGTCAGACTTGTAAATAATAATTGTGAGTAATTGATTCTTCTATTGATCAATGCTGTTAGCCAAGCAGGTAAATTTCTTTTTTTCTTTTTTAAGATTTTTTAACTTTAAAGATATATAGTACAGGAATCAAATAATAGGTTATACTGGTCAATGAATATAACAACTTTTTAAGAGGAGTTATGTTCCTCTGTGTATAGATACTAACCACAATGCAAAACAAACAAAAAAAGCAAGCAAAAGTGATTTGTATCCGATTTCAGCTCAGCAGGAAGTGTTCAATATGAATTCATTTCTTTTTCTTTAAGTGGTTCTACATAATAGATAAGATCATATCTTAATTTTCTGATCATGCTTTGACATTTTCATTGTATTTTTGTATTTTTAAGTCAGTTAGGTGGCTAAAAAACCTTAATTCAAATCCATCCTCAGACACTTACTAGTTGTATGACCCTGAATAAATCATTTAATCTCTGCCTACTTCAGTTTCCTCATGAATAAAATAGAGATTATGTATAGAACCTATCTCTTAGGAATTTTGTGAAGATAAAATGACATTATGTTTAAAAAGTCATGAAAACTTTTAAGCACTATCTAAATGCTATGAGGAGGAAGAGGAGACAGAGGAGAAGGGAAAAAGAAAAGAAATAGCAAAAGGTCAGTATAACTAGGCCATGGAGTATAAAAATGGGATAGGTAAAGTAAGATTGGAAAGGTAAGTTGGGACCAAGTTGTCAATAGCTTCATATGTCAAATTGTCATGATAGGAATCTGCAAAAGAGAGAGAGATAGAGAGAAATTGAGGCAAAAAGTTCCAAGCATATTTAATTTATTAGCAAAGCTAGCAGTTGCCAACAAATAGGGTCAATGGCATCCTCAGTAGCCAAAGACCTTCATGGCAGAATGCAGAGTATTCCTAGAGTCTAAAAGGAAGAACTAATCAAAATACATATTCATGAGATTAATACATATTCATAGTATTTAAAGGAATAGGAAAGTAGGCTGATTTGTAACATTAGACCTATAGGTGTTCCCAACTCCATGTGACTTTATTGTTCCGAAGCTAGGCTTTCTCACTGGCTCAGTTATCTGTGATTAACGAAGTAATTCATTGATATACTGTGAGAGCATCATGGAGTGTTTTGTAAGTTTTCATGAGTCCAAGTGAGGAATTAACTTACATCCCAAAAGGGGAACTTAAACTCATACAGTAAAGGAGAAGTCTTATGAGACAAGGGATTTAGGCTCATAAGAGTAGGGAAGTTAAACTCTAACAACTTACTAATAAAAGCTAGTTTAATTAAGTTTAATAATTCATAGCAGGCCTTAGCTAAAAATCAAGTCTGATTATATTGATTGAGTACAATTCCCAATTTGCATTTCTCAAAATGGAAGAGTTCATATTTCATCCCAGAATCAATTGGGAGTGACTAGAATTTATTGAGTAGAGAGGGTGACATGATCAGACCTGCCTTTAGGAAAAGCACTTTTGTATATATACTGAAGATGGGTTGGAGTGGAGAGGGGCTTGAAGGAGAGAGACAAATCAGGAAGTTACCACAAGAATTCAAGTGAAAAGTTATAAGAGCCTGGACTAAGGTGGTGGCTGTGTGATTGATGATAATTGCTAGTGAAAGAAATTTGACTACTACTTTCATATGTGGGATGAGTGAAAGTGGGAAATAGAGGATGATACCAAGAGTGGAAACCTGGATGATTGGAAAGATGGTGGTGCCCTTGGAAAAAAACACGGTAGAGGATTTGGAAAAGGGATAGGTTTGGAGTAAAAGAAAATGTCATCAAGTTGATAATGCAGATTGCAACCCAGACATGCCTGCTCAACCTTCAACTCATGTCTTACTCAAAACAGAAAGGAAAATGGAAGAGCTTACTCACTGTTCACAGGCCCAGATCACAGAGTCTATCCTCCTAGGGGTACCTGTATAGCTACAAGTTGATCTTATGGTGCATGTTGCGGGGACAGGATGTGTGTGGAATTTTCCCAAATGAACTTGTGCAACTGCTATGGGAGCCCCATCATAGTTAAGTTCTAGTTGCCCCTACGGGCCATCTACCATGCAGAAGCAGGGAGATTAAGAGGTTACACAGTTGTAATAAAGAGAGGATTGAGAAACTGGGAAGATAATATGTGAAGGGTTACATTATGAGTAGAAGGGGGAAAAGTGAAAAGTTCAGTCAGAATGTTTAGACTGTTGCTAGTATGGGGCTTACCAATGTTAATGTGCTTTCGAATTCCTAGCACATTGGCAGTGTTCATAGACATCATGAAAGTAATACATTATAATGTAGCTGGGGATCTTGTAAACATTATAGAGAATTCAATTTATGAGATCAAAATACTGAAAAAATCAAACTTGGGTCGACGTCATAAAGTTATTGGGTGGTCATTAAAATGAGTGAGACTAAGATCTCATAACCACTACTTGAAACTCTAGGGTAGTCATGAAAATAAGCAGATGTCCACATGCGCGAGACCTAATTTTAAATATTCTGTCTCTTCTTGCTATTCTCCTTTTTGCATTTTAAACTAGACTTAAGACTTGGAAGTAGAGAATTGTGTATATTTTTCCAGCTTACTAGCACAGTGTCTGACTCCTTTCTTATTCTATTCCTAATTCCAAATACTGCTGCAGTGAATGAAGCAACAGAGACATATAGACACATCAAAATTAACACTCTGCCCCCAGCCCTGTCAGTTATGTTTCCTTCACCCATTGCCTGGATCAGCTCTTATCTCATTATTAATCCTAGTCTATCCATAGTCAATGCTAAACAGCCTATGTGTAGACATCAACATGATATAGTAGAAGTATATGCTGGACTTATCTGGTTCAAATCCTATCTCAGAGTTACTAGAATAGATTGTAACCTTGGAAAAGACATTTAACCTCTCTAGGTCTCTGTTTCCTCATCTGGGAAAGGAAGAGGTTGGACTTGATAAAAGAGAAGGGAATAATACGCATTGATATGTGCATCTACTATGTACTAGGCACTGTGCTAGTGCTTTACAAATATTATCTCATTTAATCCCTACAATAACCCTAGGAGGAAGTGCTATTATTATCTCCATTTTTACAACTGGGGAAACCAAAGCAGACAGAGGTTCAGTGACTTGCCCAGGGTCAATACCTAGTAAGTGTCTGAGGCCAGATTTGAATTTTTTCATTCAGAGCCAGCACTACTATTAACTGCACCACTCTTGTTGCCGTTCATTCATTCTTCAGTAATGTCTGACTCTCCATGACTCCATTTGGTTTTTTTTGTTTGTTTGTTTTTTTGTCAAAGGCTTTGGAGTGGTTCACCATTTCCTTCTCCAGCTCATTTTACAGGTGAGGAAACTGAGGCAGTCAGAGTTAAGTGACTTGCCCAGGGTCACACAGCTAGTAAATGTCTGAGGCCAGATTTGAACTTAGAAAGATGAGTTTTCTTTACTCTAGGTCCGGCACTGTATCCACTGTACCACATGGCTACCCCTAACTGTGCCATTAGCTCTAGGAATGATAAACCTCTAAGGTTCCTTGCAGCTCTAAATTTATGATTCTATAATCTATCATGTTATGATCTTCCTTAAATACCCATATTATTGTTGCCTTTTTTCTGTTAAAAATGTCAGTGAAATCATCCCTGTAGAAACTTCAGTTCCTTCTTTCCTGTTAAGTTCACAATATTTCTTCATTTACAAGGTCAACAGATAAGGGACAAATACAACTGACTGAAAAGGGAGTGGAATTCAAAATAATCATAACTATAATTTTAACAACATAATAATGTGAATTTCTGCTTAATGGCAAAAGGCAGTCTTTTATCCACTTATATAATTGTTCACAGAATGTTAAATATAAAAGAATAATCACAGTATAGTGAATTGTTCCTGCACCATTTCTGTGTGAATTCCACTGAAAAATAGGAGAAGAATAAGATAATAATAAGAATAATGAGGATAATCCACAAAAACTGACCTTCCCAACCAAAACTTCTCTACTATATCATATGAGCTTCAAGACTGGAACTAGAAAGAATCAGTTGCTTCTCTGAGAAGTGCATAGATATCACAGTAACAAATGTTAATAGAGCCCCTTAGCACTGAGATATATTGCATTCAATTCATAAAAGAGTTATTTTCATTCTATTGGTCATAGAAAGAGGTCCATTAGCTCTGCTGGTCCACTAAGTAATTCAAGTTGCTGTCACTGGGGTTAGTCAAAGATCAGCCTTATTCTTCAAAGAGCTCCTATATTAATGTATCATAACATTACATCAGGATGAGTTGCTCAGAGGAGCAGTTTCCGTGATTGTTAGTTAATCTAGTCATACATTATTTTACTGAGATCAAAAATGGTCAGTCCTTTTAGGGGGCCAACTTACAATTATGTCCCACCTTGAGCAATAAATGACAAAATAATATCTTAACTCACAAATAGCAGACACCCTCAATTTCTACAAGCTCATTAAGGAGCTCCATTTTACTTGGTTTGTAAAGTGACAAAGTACAATGCAGTAAATACAACCATTTCCCCATCTACCTCAAAGAGTTGTAAGGTGGAAAGTGCCTTGTAAATTGATATTGCACTTAGTAAAATACGATATAAATGTGAGCTATTGTTATTACTAAGTTTCTCCACAATTTGTCTATAGTTCACATTGTTCTCCATTGCAAATTGCATTCCAGCCATATAGGATTACAAGCCATTCCCCAAACTAATATTCTAATTTCCTTCTCTAAGAATTCACACATGCCACCTCCCATGCCTAGAATGCACCCCAAATCTCCCTTTTCCCTTCCCTTAAGGTTTAGCTCAAGTACCTTCTTCATGAAACCTTCCTTCTCAGCTGTAAATTATCTCTTCCTATTCTTATGTCAAGAATGTGGTCTGGAGCCCTCCTTTTCCCTTATTTCCCATACATACACCATGTAATATGTGTGTATAAATATATATTATATGTATGTACATGCATATGGTATGCCACAATATAATATAATATTGAGATAGTATATATATGCATATAAAGGTATTAAAGCTAATAAATATATATATGTATGTATATATATATATATATATATATATATATAGACACAGAGAAAAGTACTTAATTTCATTAAGCACTCATTATACACAAAGCCTGGGAATTCAAATATTACAAATGATACAGCCTCTTCCTGGAAGGTGAGTACATTCTAATGGGGGAAAGAACTGTATAGGATATTTGCACATAGTGGGTACTTAATGAACTTCATAAAAACAAAGCCTCCATACTCCAGATATTTACAATTTAATGGGGAAAGTAACATAAAAATAAGGAAATCAGTATGATGAAAAGGAGAACAAGATAAAGACAGAAAGATCTAGATAAGGCATTAGGAGAAGTCTGAGCAGAAAAACAACATCTCTTGGTGAGATAAGAGGTAATGGTCAAGGAAGGTTTCGTGAAAGAGGTGGTAGATATCTGTTGGGTCTTAAAGGAAGGGAAGAAATTTTACAAATGGAGATTCAGAAAGTCCATTCTAAGTATAGGAAGAGAGGACTTTGTTTAGAACATAATCTGCCAAATGCCATTTTTTTTTTCATTATACTCATAAATATTTGCCACACTCCTCCACAGCAAGAAAATATTTGGAATCTATCATAAGTGGATTTAATTCTAAAGCCATGCGACCTTGGGCAAATCACTTAACTTCTCTCAGTCTCATCTATATCTTATTTCTCATCTATAAAATTCAGGATAATAATAGCACCTATCTCACAGGACTGTTAGGAGATCAAATGATATAACACAGGTAAAGTGCTTTGCAAACCTTAAAGCCCTATATAAATTGAAGCTACTAATGTTATTGTTATTATTATTATTTCTTTACATAAGTAAGATATGACAGAGAAGAAAAGAAAAGGAAGTGGGTAGCATGACCCAGAACCCTACAGCGTTGACATAGGATGGATTAGCAGGAATGTTACATTTAAAACTGGGGACTCTAGAACTCTCCAGGTTGGACGTCACCGTCTCTCATTTAATAAACTACAGAGGGTCCTTATTGCTTCTAGGAGGATCAAAATTAAACTCGTATGCTTGATATTTTAACTTCCCCAGGTCTGTTACCCACCTTTTCTCAAACTCTAGGATACATCCATTCTGTTCTTCAAACAGGAGCATTTCCCATCTCTATGCCTTTGTACCATCTACCCTCCCCACCCATCACCGCATGCCATGCCTGGAATGCTCTCCATCCTCATTTTGCCTCTTGGAATCTCTGGTTTCCTTCAAGGCTCAATTTAAAGACCAACCTTTCTGATTTCCCCCAATACTAGCATCCTCTTTCTCCAACTACTTTATATTAATTTTATACACATGATGCATATATTTAGATGTATACATGCTCTCATCCTCATTATAATGTAAGCTCCTAGAGGGTAGAAACTTTCACTTTTGCCTTTATTTCCGACATAAGCAAAGTGCTTAATAATTATTTGCTGATTGATTAATTGATGGTAGTGTTTCTCCCTACCCTCAAAGTATGTCAACAGGGGCAGATGATCTCTCTCTCTCTCTCTCTCTCTCTCTCTCTCTCTCTCTCTCTCTCT
>NW_020940360.1:14608468-14618545 GCF_900497805.2 Vombatus ursinus | reverse complement strand
CTCTCTCTCTCTCTCTCTCTCTCTCTCTCTCTCTCTCTCTCTCTCTCCCCTTCCTTCCTCCTTCCCTCCCTCCCAACTTCTCTAGGGCACAAGTTTCCCATCTTAAAAATGAGGTGCTCATACTATATAACTTCTAAGGTCCCTTCCAGCTAAAAATTGACAAACTAGGTGGGGAAAGTGCAGCAGAATAGCAGAGATCAGGAAAGAAGTCATGAGAATAGCCCCTGAACTGTCTTTTGAAGACTTTGGCTATCGGTGGTGAGTGGGTAGTACATTTCAGACATGGGAGACCACCTACATGAGAAGATAGAGAAATAGGAGGTGAAATGTCTGAGGGACAGCAAATAGACTCATTTGTAATGGACAATGCAGAAAAAGAAATAATATGAAGCTAAAAGGTGAAGTGGGAGCTAGGTTGTAGAGGACTTTAAATACCAGGATGGAAAATTTGTTTGTTTGTTTTTCTCTAGAAACAACAGGGAACTCCTGAAGATACTGGAGTGGAGGAATTACACAGCAAGATTTATATTTTAGAAAATTGGTATATGCCCACCCCACATGATAGCATTAAGATTTAAGTCTTTTACATTCATTCAAAGTAAAGGCATAAAGCTTCATGAAATAGAAGTAGTTCTGATTGATAATGATATATACCCGATTCTTTCTTAGTGTGAGTTAGTACTTATATAACACATTAAGGTTTGCAAAGCACTTTGCATATTTTTTTTATCATATTTAAAGTGAATAATTTATCTTCACAATAATTCTGTGAGATAGGTGCTATTATTGTCCCCATCGTACAGATGAACACACTGAGGCACAGAGAGGTTAAGTGACTTGCCTTGGGTCACACAGATAAGTAAGTGTATAAGGCAGGATTTGAAGTTAGGACTTCCTGACTCCAACTCCTATGCTCTATCCACTAATTACTTCAATTCAGTTTAATTCATAAAACATTTCCTAAATAACAACTTTGTGCCAGGCACTCTACTAGGCACTGGTAATACATATGAAAATGAAAAAAAAATGAATATAGAGAACTGGCATTCTACAGGATAATAAGTAAAATAGAAAACACTGATGGAATTTATCATTATTCATTGAGTTACTTTTGTTTTAAATAACTTTCACCTACATGGCTTTTTGTTGTTATTAACACATTTAGGTTTTTTTGCTGTTGTTGTTTTTGGTTTTTTTGGGAGGAGTAGCAGATATTTGTGTGTGTTTAACTAGATACTCATGATTTCATAGTACAAGGGAAAGGACAGTGAGGAGATTGGGAGAAGATGACAGACATATCCTGAGGACATAGGACTAAACTTCTGCAATAAGGTTTCATCAATGCAACATTGGCCCCTCTCACCCCAATGCTATGAAAATACAAAAATAAAATAGTCAATATACTCAAGTGTCAAAAAGGTGCCTTCTATTTCTTCACATTCCCAAAGTCAAACCAAATGTACAATTACATTTAGGTGCATTATGGGACTCACCTGATAGTAAAGTAATAAGTTGTACCCAGAAAAGAAAAATAACATTAAATGATATTTCCTCAATGTTTCCTAAAAAAAGAAAGAAAACAAAAACACAGGCTTATTAAATGCAAATTGTTCAGCTTTTTCTATTATGTCTTAAAATTTGATTGAGCAATCCTACATAGTCAGTTAACAAAAACAAATCTAAATGATAGCCTTACTTTCCTTCTCTCACTCATATCAATAATTTATCCAAAAAAAGAAAAACACCCAAATCATCATAATTTATATAGATTCTTTTTAACTTGCCAACAATCTTAGAATAAGGCATTAGACTGAAAAGTGAAAAAAAAGATGAATTAACAATAAAGTAGGATACTGAGATGAATGAATAGGAGAACATTTACAGTCAGAAGGTATGCTATTCATTTTTATTTTAATTCAAATAAATAATACTTTATGGAGAAATAAGGCAGAAATGAGAGAGTGCCAAAGCAGGGGGAGAGAAGGAAGTAGTCTTAGCATCACATTGTGAAGCATAAAGCTAAAACTTGTCTTTCCTCCCCTGTAAGACACTGCCAGTGTTCATTCCTGACACATTGAAGAATATGAAATACAGATATCCAATGAAATTATGCAAAAGAAGTTAAAGAAAGAAAACACTTAATAGGTCTTACATTGGATTGTCTTCATTGGGAGAATTCTTTATTCTGAGAAAAACACTGGATACAACCAGTCTGGCTTTAAACAATAGAGGTGAAGGGGAAAGCCATGAAAAGTATTGTTAAAATTGTGAGTATTGTGAGGAGGGGTCTACGGAGGATCTTGATGGGACTGACTGAGAGGTCCAGAATGGGGTCTAGATAAGATCAAAGGTGGGAAGTAGCTGAGGGCCATCTGGAGGTAACAGATAATAGGGAGATGGGCTAAAATCCCACCTTGGATTCTCCCTGAACTCTCCCACTTGGTCAAGGAAGTCTCTAGTTGTTGCCTGAGGCTATAATCCTATCAATTGGCCTTTCCTCATAGCCTACACCCAATCTACCAATTCTCTGTAACTCTTAACCTAGCCAGACCCTCTATTGTCTGTTACCTTGGCCTTCCCATCCTATCTAGACGCCATTCTACCTCCCAGTCACTCCCATCAAGATCCTCCCTAGAACCCTCCTCCAGTCGTCCCAGCCTACTGTTCAGTCCTATCAAGATACCCCTTCTCCCAGACCCCTCCTCTAGTCACTCCAAATTACTTGTCCACTCCTAGATCCCTCCCACAGTCTTTCTATACATAAGGTCCATCTGGCCTTAAGGTGCTCAGATTCATTAAGAGTCTAGCCAAGTGCTGAGACTTGCTCAAGCCTGCTTGTCATTACTAGAGTCACAAATATTTAGATTCCTTAAGAGTCTGGCCAATATGGCAAATCTTTAATAAACCTTGTCTTTGGCTGAAAGAAGGCTTGAGTCGAATTCATTCAGGCAAAACCCACGTCTCTTGCTCTTGATATTTTGGGTTCCCAGCACCCCTGAACCTCAACAAGTGTATATTGATTTTTTAATCACTTACCTACAAACAAATTGCCACAGACTTCTCTAAAGCTGTATAATTTTATCTAAATTATTTTATGTATTCAAATATTTAGGTGATTGAGCCATCAAATGTGCGTTTGTATGTATGTATAAATATGTATATATGATATGTACCTATATTTCCTCTAAACTAAATTTTAAGAGCTTTTAAAAATATATATCATTGATGCATTTTTCTTTATATCACAGTTACAATCATTTTAATCTTCCCATCTACAGATTGAACCCTATTTTTTGACAAAGAAGAATAATTAAGCAAAAACACTAACAGTGGCAACATCTGATGATGAATATACAACATTATGTCCTTAAAGTTCCTGACCTTTCTGCCATGAGGGGAAGATGAGTGTTATTATCTATTCTTAACCTTCATTGGTTTTCCAATTACTCAGAATTTACTTTTTATTTAGTGAATTTTTTTATATTTATGTTACTGTATGTAATCCAGGATCACAGAACTAGTATTGATAGCAATGTCAGAGGTCTAGTTAAACACTCTCATTTGACAGATAAGGAAACTGAGGTTCTTGATATTGAAGTTCCCTGCTCATGACTACACAGGCAGTAATTGATGGGTCAAGATTTGCATGTTGTCATCTCGTTTTTGCAAATTTCACTTCTATTTAAGTTTATTCAAATATTTTACATTATTCTAAATTACTCGTATTTATCATTTCTTATCACACAATACTAGTCTATTTTTCATAAACAATAGTTTTTTCGGCCATTCATCAATCAATCATAATGCACTGTTTCCAGTTCTTGGCTACCACAAACAGTGATAAAATGCGTATTTTGGAATATATTTAATTCTCTTTTTTGTCTTTGACTTCCTTGCGGCAAATGGCCAGTAGTGACATCATTGCATGAAAGGGAATGAAAAGTTTAGTCACCTTTCTTGTATAATTCCAAATTTATATCCAGAACAGTTGGACCAATTCACAACTCCATCCCTATGTTAGTGTGCCTCCAAAGGTACATTAATTGTACTCACATTTCGTCATTTTTGCCAATGTGCATGATATGAAACGTCCTTCAAAGCTCTTTTAACAGGCATTTCTCGAAGTATTAATGATATTTATATATAATGATTAATAGATTACAATCTTTTTCACAATTCCTTTAGTTTTAATTATATGGTAGGTCATATTGCATACACGTTTTAGGTTCACCATGGTAGAGGACATCCAATTAAGAGTCCATGTTAAGGTGAAGTCCTCTACATGCTCCTGTTTATAAGTTACACCATGTTAATTGCATGTTAAGAGCCCTTAAAATATTGTCAAGCCTCCTGGAACAGACCTGTAAATAGGAAGGCATTTTATAGAATTTCTTCTACAATACTAATACGTTTGTGATATCTAAAAATGGAGAGTTAAAACAGAGAAAGAAAACTATAGCTCCATATCTCGAATGAATTTATGATTATATAATAGCTGCAGAAAAGGCCTTTAACAAAATCCAACACTAATTTCTGTTAAAAAAAAAACAAACAGAAAACAAAAGAATAAATGATTATTTCCTTAATATGGTGAATGGTATACATCCACATCCAAGAGATAGCATTATAAATAATAGGGATAAACTAGAAGCTTTTTCAAGAAGATAAAGGGTAAACAAAGATATCTATTGTTCCATAAGAAATGGCAAGCAGGCAGACTTCAGAAAAACCTAGAAAGACTTGAATGAACTGATGCTGAGTGAAGTGAGCATAACAAGGAGAACACTTTATATAGTAATAACAACATTATGCAATGACTGACTATTACACTTAGCTCTTCTGAGCAATATACAATGATCTAAGATAATTCCAAAATACTCATGATGTAAAATGCTAACCACATCCAGAGAAAGAACCATGGAATCTGAATAAGATTGAAGCATACTATTTTCTCTTTCTTTTGTTGTTTTTAGCTTTTTTTCTTTCTCATGATTTTTCCCTTTTGTTCTGATTCTTCTTTGATAACATGACTAATATGGAAATATGTTTAATATAATCATACATGTATAGCCTATATCAGATTTCATGCCATCTTGGGGAGGGAGAGTGGAAGGAAGGGGAAAATTTAGAACTCAATCTCATAAAAGCAAATATTGAAAACTAAAAATAAATTTTAAAAAATGATATTATCCATCCTCTTACCTCTCTGTGGATATATTTGTGTATACATGTTCCACCCTCAATTGATAAGATTAGATCAAAATGAGGTTCTAGGGACTCCTGTTTCACTGATAGTGTGAGTTACTAGCAAGATAAATGATGCCATCTTTTAAAATTTGATCCCTTGAAATGTCCAATCCTATCCCCATTAACACAAGAATGTGTCGCAAGAACCTTGTCTTCCCTCTTCCTAAGTCTTCAGAGCCTCTTTTCAAAGTTGTCAAATTATTCCCTTTCTTTTAGTTATATCCACTTCACATTCCTCTTTCTATGACCTGCATCCACTACAATATTTTTTCCCCTCTTCCATCACTGTAAAGACAGGGGAAAAAAATTGAAAGATATTTGTACATTTCTCCTCTCAAGTCTTGACCTGTGTTTACTTGCATCCCCTGTTCATTGCCTATAAGGGTGGAGTGATTTACTAATGAGAAAAGGAGATTTTTCCCTCTGAAATATTAATTCACTTCTTTCTATTCTCTTTTATTTTCCCTTTATTTACATGGCTCATCGATGCTTTCTACCTTCTCTCAGTCAATGAGAGGTGTTTTGTTTTTGTTTTTGTTTTTAAAGAAAAAAGTATTAAACTAAAAGAATCCCCCATCCCACATCCCTGGTCTTGTGTAGTTCTAGATACCTGCATTTAATTTCTCATATTCATCTTTGAATTCTATTTGAATTTTCTTCTATTTAGCCAGTATGGATTTTGAATATTTTGCTCTCCTGGATTTTTTAAAATTATTCAAATGCATCCCTTTTTTCTGAATTTTTTTAATGTTTAAATTCAGCTTAGATCTTTGCAGGATGTTACTCTAAGTTGGCAGCTGATCTTCTTTATTCTTAAAAATATGCTACCTGAAAAATGTGTTGTTTGATGCTATAGTTATGAATTAAACTGCAAAGTTTTTTGGTGGGTTAAACTTGGAGTTTCCTTCTTTTGGTGTTCTATGGTTTCTCTTGACATGTACTTTGCTCTCTGCCTCCAATATTTCTGGTAAAGTTTTGTGTGATTTCTTGAAGTATGATATTCAAGTTTTCCTTTTCTTAACTTTTTTAAAGACCTATCATTTATAGATTTTCTCTTCATGACCTATCCTTAAGTTCAGTGCTATTGTTTTATAGAACTCTCACATATTCTTCAAAACTTAGAGGGGTTTTTTTTGTTATTTGGTTTTATTGCAATTTTTTTTCCTTTTGCCTCTTAATTTTTGCTATTCTTTATTCACAGGATCCCCTCTTATTGAAAATGTCTCTGATATTTGCTCTGTATTATCTAGTCTCTGTTTAGATTTGATGATTTCTTCCATGAGTTTTAATTCCTTTCCTTATTTCTTTGATATTTTTGTGATGTTCTCATTTTTACTCTCAAAATTATTTTTGGTAGTTACTGAAATGGTTCCATCTCATTTCAGGAATGTCTTACAGAATTTGTTGTAGTACCTTCAACTTCCTCAGGAAATTTCAACAATTTAGTTTTAGGTAATTATCCACTGAAATGGCTCTTTTTTTTTTCTTTAAATGAATGATAATTTCTCTTCCCTAGTAAGCTTTGTCTGTCTTTATCAATACCTCTTTTAATTTTGCTATGGAATCCTTGCTATAAGTGTGCTTTTTACTGCCAATTCTATCTCTTCAGAAGACCTAACACTGTTACACCCCTCTCCCAGGCCTTCACAATGACTGAATGAGAGCTATAACTCTGAAGAAACAAGCATGAGCAGTTGTGACATCGCAGCAGGAAGACACCAAGAGGCTGATCTAATTGGACCTGTTCTCTACCTTTACCAGTCCCACCCTTTGAGGCTCCATCCTTCTCTTCAATTCTGATTTTCTTCAATCCCAAATTAACCACAGAGGACTTGTTAAGAAGCGGGTGGGAAAGGATCATCTAGTGAATTACTATGGGTAGTGTGATTTATAAAAAAAACTTTTTATTAAGATTATGGGAATAAATGAGAAGAGACATGTAACCAAATATTCACCTTCCCACCAGAATTTCACGAAATTACCTTTAAGAAAGATTTGGCAATTTGGTGGTCAGTTCAGAGGGTGGGATGTAATCAATAAGGAAACTGGGGCTTTGCCTTGTGGCATCAAATGTTTAGGTTACCAAATTTAGAGGGAACTAAAAGAATTTATAATCCTTTAGTAGTGTGTAAAAGCAAGGCTCAGTATTTGTTTAGCAAAACAAATAGTGCAAATAAAAAGATGACCAATGGCAAACTTGTGTGAGGCCTTCCCTCCCACCACCGTAAAGGATGAGAGAAACCCAAACCAAAAATGAAATCCAGTGGGTGGTATGTATAATTGTAATTACATCATCCTGTTCTGTATCTATTTTCATCCCCAAACATATTGTTAACTGCTGTTATAACTTATTTCTGCTTTTCCTTCAGTAAAATGTAAAGTATCCATCATGCTGAAACACTTAAGTTGCTGGCAGTTTACTCACATTAGATCTCATTAGCAATTATACTAGTGTTCAAAATACATTACCTCATTTGTCTCATCCCCCTTATAGTTTTTCCATAATGAATTAGACCAATTAGCTTCACATGACAGAAGGAAATCTTAAATAACACTGTCTTTACTTTAAGAAATGTTTAGCTGAAATGCAAGGGTGGGGAGAAGGAGAAAAGTGAACCACAAATATACAAACCTGATGAATTAATTTGCTTTGAAAAATGGACAGAGATTAAAAAAAAAACTCAATCCCAAAATCATTTGTTGTTTGTATAGTTGATAAACCAATATAAATTAGGAGAAAATCAGCCTGCCTCCATAGAACTTTCATTTGAGATTTTACTGGGCCTTTGAATACTTGAATATTCAAATGGATGGATCAATCAGTTTATCAACAAGCATTTATCAAGTACCTGCTTTGTGATCAAAGAGTTAAATATGATTCCATTAATGTAGGTGTCTCTTCCAGTGACAGAAATTGCAACCCATCTATTTCTACCTATCTTGTGCATCTCTTGTCTATTTCTTCATATATGTCTGCCACGAGAGATTCATGAAACATGATGAGTCTTATTCAATTTTTCTTGATATCATAAGAATACCAATGAAGTACATGGTCTATCCATACTTATTCTTTGCTTTTACCATGTGACCATCCCATCTTATGTTTCAATCACCCATGTCTTTAATGGCATCTCTTACTCTGGTTCTTTGTTGTTCCTTTTTTTTTTTTTAAATGTTCTGGAGCCTGCTTGTACCTGCCATGTGCTTCTCCATTGCCTTCTCGGTAAGACTCATTTTTGGTATTCCATAATTCATAGCCATACAACCACACTGCAAAAATATTGGTATTAAAGAAAATGGATCTCCTTTGTTTCAGAAAAACATTTGACATCATTAAGAGAGTTTATAATAATTGAAATCTGCTAATTGCAAAGGACAACTCTCATACTCATTGATAGCTAGGAATTTGGGAAATCATGAGATCATCGTCTATACATAATGCCAATATAAATTTATATTGATCACACTCCCCCCCCCCAAATGTATTAACCCATCAAGGAATTGAAATCTTACCTACTAATTGTGCTATACCACGAGAGGAACACCACCACAGGTTCATCTCCAGGAAAAATCAAAGGGCATGTGAAGCTAATAAGAAAAAATTTCAGCCCAGTAGGCAAACTGTTAAGATACTTCTAGAAATCAATCTCTGCTTTTTATGAGCCCATCACCAGGGCACTGGAGTGCCTTGTTACTAATCAGCATAGTCATTATCTCTTTTCTTTGAAGATCATAATTATTATTCCTCATTGCTCTATCAGGAACTGCCTTTGCAGTGAAACTTACATGGACTAGTTGTCCAGATATAATTGGATAGGAGCAGGAAGTTATGTGCTTAATAAGTCATTGTCACATGAGGAGTCAACAGAAGAGACATATCCAGAGACAAAATCTGCTCCTTAAATTTCCTCAGTTACCTAGAGGCAAAATTTGACCAGCTCACTCCTCCTTTCTCAAGGTGATTTTTAATAGTCTCTTAATGTCATAGTAGTTAAAGATAATTTAACTTGGAAAGGGAAGTGAAATAGGGACTCTGGGTCAATAGAAAGGAAGGCTTTCACATTATGAGAATGTGTTTTTTTTTTCTTTTCTCCAAAGTTCTGCCTCTTTCTGTGCAAAAAGAAGGATACATTAAAGAAAATGAATCATCAAGACAGTAGAATTAGAGTTCCTTTGATCATGACTGATTTGAGGGCTCATTTTATTCTCCTAAGCATTTTCTGCTGCTCTTACAAAAATTGTCTATACCACCACACAAAATAATCTGCAGAGTATCACTAAAGTCTGTGTGCTGATTGTCCAGGCAAGTTGCATAGTTTGGAAAAGCTGACTTCTGAAAATACTTATCCCTATCAGTTTTCCCATTATTTATTTATCACAACTGAGCCCAGAGAATCTAAGGAATTCAAAGTTAATGTTTTCATTTCCCTCTCCATCCACCCTCAGAAACAAATATGAATATCTTATTTCCAAATCCAAAAGGAAAGCCCCTTTGTTAACTAAGGAGCCCTAGGGCCATTGTTGGGCCCAACAAGACTTCAGAGTGGAGTCAGAAAATGTGGACTCATGCCCCTATGGTGTCATTTTCTAGTCATGAGATACTTGGAGAGTTTATCATCAAAAGCAGAAATAATAGTACTTGAACCAACTAATATAAGATAACTAAACTCAAGTGTAAAAGTATGAGTTATGGGCTCTGAGTGCTAAAAAGGGGAAAGAAAGACAGAAGGAAGGAAAAGAAGAAAGGAAGAAAGAAAGGAAGGGAGAAAGAAAGAAAGGAAGGGAGAAAGAAAGAAAGAAAGAAAGAAAGAAAGAAAGAAAGAAAGAAAG
>NW_020940360.1:14607627-14608368 GCF_900497805.2 Vombatus ursinus | reverse complement strand
AGGAAGGAACAAAGGAATGAAGGAAAGAAAAAGAGAGAGAGAGAAAGAGAGAGAGAGAGGAAAAAAGAAGAAACCATTGTGAGCCAGAATGATAATCAAGGAAGGCTTCACAGAAGAAGTACAACTTGAAGAATGTGTAGAATTTGGAGATTAAAAGCATAGTTGTCTAGATCCTTGTTAGGAGTTTGGAATAGATCAGTCTCTATTATCAGATTTCAAAGTCTTTTTTGGTTGTTCCCCAAGTCAGCTGCTTTTACCACAAAAACTATAGACACAAGTCATTCATTTATTCATTCATTCAACAAACATTTATTAAATGTGCAGTGCACTGTGCTAGGTGATGCAAGAGACACAAATTTTATATAAGACCAGATCCTTTACTTTATGGAGTTTAGGGTCAATGATGGATTTAAGAGTAAGAGTATGTTAAGAAGCTCGAAAAGTCCTCTTTGCCCCAAAATATCCACTTTCCCCAACATTTACATCACTTCTTGAGAGTGGATTGATCTTCACAAAAATTTCATGAGGTAATTGATATAGGTCTTATTAACCTCATTTTAATGATCAGGAAACTGAGGCTGAGGAGTTAAACGACTTGTTCATGGTCACCCATATGGTAGGTATTGAAAGGTTAGCCCAAGTTGTCTTGACTATAAATCTAGAAGTCTATCCACTAAACCAGTGGAATTCAAATTTCTTCTTCTTCTTCTTCTTCTTCTTCTTCTTCTTCTTCTTCTTCTT
>NW_020940360.1:14560257-14607617 GCF_900497805.2 Vombatus ursinus | reverse complement strand
TCTTCTTCTTCTTCTTCTTCTTCTTCTTCTTCTTCTTCTTCTTCTTCCTCTTCTTCTTCCTCTTCTTCTTCTTCTTCTTTTTCCTCTCCTCCTCCTCCTCCTCCTCCTTCTGATAGTAGAGCACACTGAACATTTAAGTCAGGAATAATATTTGAGAGTCAGAGGCTTATGCATGCAATTGCAAATGTAGATTCCAAACTATTCATGACACACCTAGTGTGAAACTTGAGGCATAGTTGTAGATAACATCACACATGCTGAAAACCACTTCATTATATCATGCTGCTTATATAATTCATGGCTTCTTGATTTGCATAGAGTTAACATGTCTTTCCATGTGATATTCATAAAGCCATTATCCCATATCTAAGTAAAAAGTAATGTGCATTTATGTAACCGATTGCAATGTTAGGCTAAGTGAATATTCAGGATCTAAACCACTTACAATTCATAATAGATATTTCAGAACAGAGATGGAAGAAGTAAACATCACAGAGGGTAGTAACAAGGATTTACTCTTTGCTCCAATCTCTGACAAAGAGTTGTCCCTTCTTGCCAAGGTTAACTCTTGTATAATTATATTTAGACTTTAGGTTTAACAACAATTTATTAAGCTCCTACTATGTACCAAGCACTGTGCTAAGTGCTTTATAAATATCTTATTTCATCCTCTCAACCACTCTAGGAATTAGATGTCATTATTTAATACCCCCTTTTTAAAGAAAACTGCGGCAAACAGATTAAGTAACTTGCCCAGGTTCACATAGCAAGTCAGTGTCTGACGGCAGATTTGAGCTCAGGTCTTCCTGACTCTAAGACCAGAGCTCTAGCTTCTGTCCCACCTAGATGGCTTCTACGTGTATACTTGATCTCGTCTCCTCCCGTGTTCTCTAGTAGTTTGCATCCTCACTCATTCCCCCTTCTCAAATCTTCAACCTCTCCTTTTCAACTGGTTTCTTACCTACTGACTTCAAACCAGCCCAGTCTCCCCCAGCATTAAAAACAAACAAAAAATTCCTTCACTATATACTACCATTCTTTCAAGCTATCATCTTTGTCTCTCCTCCCTTTCCTAGTCAAATTCCTTGAGAAAGTTATCTACATTTCCTCTATTTTCTCTCCTTTCCCACATTCATCAAAATTTAGGAGTATTGCTTCCTACTTCATCACTCAACTAAATCTGTCGCCAAAAAAAAAAAAAATACAATCTCCAATAGTCTCTTATTTGCCAGATCTGAGAGTCTTTTTTTTTCAGTCTTCACCCTTCTCAACATCATCTGTATTTGATACTAGTCATCATGCTCTCCTTCTAGATAATTTTTTTTCTGTGAGTTTTCATGACATTAATGTCCTGGTTTACTTCTATTTGTCTAATTACTCTTTCTCAGTTTCCTTTTTTCACTCATCATCCACATCTCACCCCCTAATTATGTGTTCTTCAAGATTCTATTTCAGGTCCTCTTTTCTTCTTATATATTTTCTCTGGGTAACATCAGTTCCCATGGATTTAACTATGATCTCTACATAGATAACTCTTAGATCCACATATCCAATCCCAATCTTTCCTTTGAGGTTCAGTCCTAGAACACCAATTACCTACTAGATATTTCAAATTGGCTGTCACAAATAGATCTTAAACTCAACATATCAAAAACTGATTTTATTATTTTCTCTCTATACTGTCCCTTCTACAAAATTTCCTTTCATTTTCTGTCAAATTCACCCCCATCCTTCTAGTCTCCTGAATCATAATCACAGCATTATCCTACAGTCCTCATTCTCCTTCATTCAAGATGTATGAGTTGCCAAATCTTGCCATTTCTATCTTCACAATAGCTCTCCCTTACAACCCTTCCTCTTCACTCAGACAGCTTCCACCTTAGTTCAGGCCCTCATTATCCCTCACCAAAATCCAATAGCCTCCTAATTGTTCTCTCTGCCTCAAGTCTCTCTCCCAACACTAGTTTACTGTATACATTGCTGCCACAGTAATTTTCCTTAAGCACAGATATGACTCGGTGATTTCCCTACTCATTCAACCACAGTGGCTCCCTATTACCTCTAGCATAAAATATAAATGCCTCTGTTTATCTCTGAAGGCCCTATACAACATGTCTCCAACCTATCTTCCCAGCCCTTTTGATGCTATGCCCTATCCTGCAGTCTATGATCCAGTCAAACTGGCCTTCTCTTTGTTCCTCATACATGACACTCCATCTCCTATCCCTACGCTTTCATGCTGGCTGGCCCCTATGCCAAGAATGTACTCACTGCTTACATCTACTTTATAGACTCCTCTTCTTTTAAGGTACAGTTCAAGCACCATCTTCTACATGAAGCCTCTCCTGATCTCCCAACTGCTAATGTCTTCCTTCCCAAACGACCTTGCATTTAACTACTTTGTATGGTCTTGTATTTATTAACTTTATATTTATGCTGTATCTAATTTTATATGTACTTGTTGTTGCTTCCATTAGAGTGCAAGCTCATTTTGAGTAGGAAGGGATTGTTTTATTTTTTATACATCTAACTTCAGGGTTTAGCATAGTGTCTGGTATAGAAAAGCCACTTAATAAATTCTCATCAGGGGGAAGCTAACTGGCCCAGTGGATAGAGCACCAGCCCTGAAATCAGGAGGACCTGAGTTCAAATCTGGCCTCAGACCAAACACTTGACGCTTAACTAGCTGTGTGACCCTGGGCAAGTCACTTAACCTCAAGTGCCTAAAAAACAAACAAACAAATAAATACTCATCAGTTGGATGATTAACTGCTATCCATATAATCCAAGGTGGAATGATTGAGAAAAAAGAATTCTGCTCATTCATTCTTTCAAAAATTTATCTTGAAGTAACAATGTTGTAGGAGCTTTGGAAGATATATCAATAATGCAATTCAATAAACATTTGCTAAGCACCTACTATGTGCAAGGCACTGTGCTAAGCACTAGGAATATAAATAAGGAAAAAAAAGACAGTCTTTGCTCTCAAGGAGCTTACAGTCTAAAGGGAGGAGATAGCACACAAAAGGAAGTTAGAAAGGAATGGGAGAATCCCAGGGAGTACCCCAGTGTTGGGGGAATCTTGCTCTGTGGAGTTCAAACCAAGCAGAGCTACAGATAGAAAGTGAAGAGTGAGCTATAAAGTCCATATCCTGACCTCCATAAATGATAGTCTTAGTAGGAGTTTAGAGCTCCTCCCTCCAACCCAGCTATCAGAGGAGAGAGAAGGCTGAGGGAGTTTGGAAGGCGTGGAGTATCCAAAAGTGTGTTAAATAGCCTGAGGAGACAATTTCAAGTGATCAGCTTATCTTGAGAGGAGCATCTTGTTGTGTTGAGTTCAAACCAAGCAGAGCTGCAGATGGAAAGTGGAAAATGAATGAATGAATCAACATAGGCATATTATCTTGTATATATATATGAGGAAGAGAAGCTCACAGAGCACAGCCTCTTTTTGACTGTGTAGGAAGCAAGAAGATGAAACAAAGATTATCACTCCTGCTTGGCTTGGATGGAATGTCCAGATAATCATTTTTTTTTTTAGATAGAACTGTATGGGACCTCCTCAGCAGCCTTATTCAATCAGGATGATTCTACCCTGGGGTCTGCTTTTCTGATTGATGAGTTCTTGGCTGGGAGGATCATTTCTTGAGGGGCTCCAGCAATGTTCACTCTATGCTCAGCTCATTGCCCAGACTGGTCCACCTCCTCACCAGCAATCTTTTGCATGGATACTATTGTAAAACTCAAAGAGGAAATTCAAATCTATGCCATACACAAGAATAGGTTGAAGGAAATGAAGCTATTTAATCTGGAGAAGACTTAGGAGAGATGAGATACATTTCTTCAAATACTTGGAAGATTGTCATGCAGAAGAATAATTGAACTTTGTTCTGCTTAGCCCTAGAAGATAAAATTTGGAATAATGGGTGAAAGTTACAGGAAGATAGATTTCACTTCAACCTGAGGAAAATATCCTAATTACAGCTCTCCAAAAGTGAAACGTGCTATTTCAGAGTGTCATGAATTTCCTATCATTATAGTTCTTCAATTAGAGACTTCACAAACATTTCAGGAAATCATCAAGCAGTTACTATTTACCTGTGTTATATCAGGCACTATACTTGGTACTTAAGAAAGAAACACTCCTTGCCCTCAAGAAACTTCAATTCTACTAGAAAATTGAATGTGATTATGTAGAAAGGATTTATGATTTGTGTAGGACATGCACTAGATAATCTTTGAGGTAATTTCCAACTATAACAATCTGTGATTACCATTTCACAATTCCCTCTTTGACAGATAAAGAAAAACAGGCTCAAAAGGTCACATAGCTAATAAATGTCAGAGCTGAGACATGAACTCAAATATAATATGATTCCTATTCTCTAGGAGTTTTCAATCTAGTTGAGAATATGACACTTGAGTATTTTATCATCATCATTATTATTATTAATATCTAGCATTTATTTAGTGCTTTATGGTTTTGCAAAGCACTTTATATATTTTATCTCATTTGATCCTCACAACCTGTGAGATAAGTGCTATTATTATCCCCATGGCCCAGATGAGGAAACTGAGGCAAAGAGGTTAAGTGACTTGCCCACAGTCATAGAGTTAGTAAATATCTGAGGCAGGATTTGAGTTTTCTTGACTCTAAGCCCAGCATTCTTCCACTGTACCATATATCTGTTCACTGTAGCGCACTACAAGGCAGTGTTTAATACAGTAAACCCTTCCTGCATTGTTATTCTGTTTTACTATATATTTCTGTTCTTACCTCTTTAACTCTACCTTTGTTTCACTGACTGGCTCTTTGATAGCCTTCCAGGTTCCTTCATAGTTCTCCAGGTTCCATTCTGGGTTTCCTGCTTGCCTAATCCATCAGGCTTTATTTATTTCTCTCAGAATCCTGCCAGATTTGAATGAGCTTTTGTTCTATTGCTTTTTCTCTTTAAGTTCCTCCCTTGTTCCCCACCAATTCTTCTCCCATCTACTTGAATTAACACTCATTTCAACATAGTGCCATTAATTGTTGCCAGAACTACCACCCAGACTGGTCCTAACACCTTTGGGATATTTAATCTTTGAATTGAACTCTGACCCTCCTCTTCTTTCTTCCTCCCCTTTAAGACAGAAATCCATCAAGGCTCTATCCTAAGTCTTCTTTCTTCTCTCTATATTCTGTCTATTTGGAGTTCATCCATTGGCAAGGCTTCAACTATCACCTCCACAGAGATAGGTCCCAAATATATATCGCTTCTCCTCATCTCCAGGTTTGCAGTTCCAACTGCCTACTGGACATCTCCACCTGAGTCTTCCACTGTTTCCTTAAGGTCAAAAAAATAAAAAACTGAACTCATTGTTTATCTTGAAACCTGCTTTTCATCCTAATTTTTTATTTTGTTCATGCCACACCTCTCTACCAATCACTCAGACTTCCAACCTCAATCATTTTATATTTCTCTCTCTTACCTATTCTATATTATCTAGTTAATCACTAAATCTTATTGTTTCAATGTCTATCAGATTTCTTGCATCAATCTCTCCTTACCTTTCCCACTGCCATGACCCTGGTCACTTTGGTGTTATTGTTTCTGTTTTATATATCTTGTATACACTTTTATGTACACATATTATTTCCCTTGATAAAAATGTAAATTGGACTAAACAGAGATGCTATTGAATTTTTGTCTCTGTAGCCTTGGTGTCTAAGACAGGTGCCCAGCTCATAGCAATAGCTTCATAAATTCTTATTGATTGATTGTATCTCTCAGTAGCTTCCTCCCACTTTCAATCCCTTCTCCAATTGGAGAGGAAAGCCCCTCTTCAATCCTTTTAAGAAATAGCTGCCAGAGACTTCTTCCTTAATGTATAGGTTTGGTTATATCGCTACACTACTCAAAATGCTTCAATGACTCCACTACCCACTGAATTAAAAAAAAAAACTCGTACTATTGATGATTTTCCAAAAACGCCTGTGGAAAACCAAAATAAAATTAAAAGTATCTTTGGAACCTGAATTCCCAAATTCTGTACTAATGTACACCTACACTCCAATACTTTTCTAAATAAAACCTTAGATAAATCAATGAATCTTACTGTTTATTCTAAACACAATAGTCACTTTAAATATGTATTATCCTTACTTTTATCAATTTACACTGCCTTTTAGGAATTGGGTGCCAAATTCTTCTAAAGAAGTTCATTCTTTCTTCCAAATGGGTCGATTAAAAGAAAAGCTCTCTATCCCCTTAATGGGGAAAAATTCTCTATATGATGGCTATGTAGGTAGCACATAACTTGCCACTGAATTTCTTGCAGAGAGGAAAAAGGCAATTAAGGCAGTGATTGTATCAACAGATTCATCCAGGCACTAAAAATGTATTTGTAAAATTCCATCTACTCTTTTGATAACCCTTCATGATTTTGTAGCATTTTAAGTTTCCTCTGAGGTGGTTCAGTGATGTGGAACTGAGTCATTAGCCAGTTCTTCAATGTGTAACTGCTCTTACCGGTGAAGAGAGGTGGAAAATGAAGTGTTTGAAAGTAGAACAAGTAATTCTAGTTAGCAAAATGCCAAGAGAATGGCCTGAGTGGTTGTTCTGCGGAGTCTTCCCCCCCTCCCCCCAAACACCTGCCCCGCCCCATGTCAGGGAGGCAACAGACCCTATTTCCTCCCAGGGTGCTGATGACTACTACCTAGGTGTCTTAATAAGATTCTTAGCGCTATATCACAGCTACATTCTGATATTTAAAATATATTATCAAGTTGGTATTAGACTGAAACAAGTCTCAGGCACTGCTGTCAGCTTTGTATCCTCTTCCCTCTCATGTGACCACTGAGCTGCTACTGCCAACACTCCCTCACCAGCAAGCAACTGGGATGTCAACATAACAACAATTCACATTTATCCTACCTAGCCTCATACACACACACGCACACACACACACACACACATTATGGTGTCTGGGATAGCCTTCAGCGACTGAAACAAACTGTGTCTTCTTTAGAAGCATATCCATAGCCACGTAAAGCAGGGACTGCCAGCATTGGAGGACTGTGAAACCTTATAATTGTTTCTATAAATTTTAATAAGGAAAAGGATAGGGACTGGAGCTGTGATTCATTGCTACAAGAAACTCTTAAGTGAGGAAATTCCCTCCACCATCACAGGTAGGCATCTTTCCTGCAACTTAACATCTTAGACAGTCGCTTAGAGCACTGAGAGTTTAAACAATTTCCTCATAGTCATACAGCCATTGTGTGTCAGAGGTAGTACCCAAAGCCAGGTATTCTTTGCTTCAAGGTCAGCTCTCTATCTACTACATCACACAGCTTCTTGACTTCTTGATGCTATTTTAGAAAATCCAGAAGAATAGTGTTACAGAACACATTCTTAAATTAAGCTATTTCAAATTGATTTTGTTTTCATAAATTTGCACTAAGTTCTCAAGAAAGGCAATATGGTACAGTAAATAAGGCTTAGCTGGGCCTCAGAAACTAGAAAATCTGGGCTAAGATCAGCCTCTGACAAAATGGTCTATGTGACCTTGAGCAAGTCACCCAATCTCTCAATGTCCCCAGGCAACTCTCTAAATTTGTATGGAAGGCACTTTTCTGCATTGGTAAAGGAAGATCCTCACTAACTGCTCCTATGCCAATTAAATCTCAGATGTAGTCAACAATATGATATAGTCTTTAAAAAGCTTGCAACATCTCATGTGATATGACCCAATTTTTCTATGATCCTAATGCCACTGTCTTTGTTATTATCCAAATCCAAATCCAAATCACAGAGTCCCTGACTTCAAAAGAATCTTGGAGATCATTCATCCAGTCTATCCCACCCTTAAATAGTAATTCCCTCTATGACATTCCCAAAAAGTAATCTCCACATGGAAACCTCCAGTGAAAAAGGAATTATAGCCTCCTAAGGTAGCCAGTTCCAACTTTGGGATATATCTAATTATTAAGAAGGTTTTCCTTGCATGGAGCTGAAATCTGACTCCCTGAAACTACTGTTTATGGTTCCTTGCCTTTTGTGGGGGTGGGGGGGAGGCAAGAAAGACAAGTCTAAGCTTTCTCCCTCTTGACAATACTTAAAATACTTGAGGATAACTACCTTGCCCCATTCCTTGGGGAAAATACTGCTCTTCAAACATATACATGCTTGTTGTCACAGGAGAAAAATATATTTGAACATAATTGAACAATCATTTACTGCTTAAGGTTTCTTTATAGAATTTTTAGTGTGAACGCCTTGGACTATGGTCATAAACTCCCAAGGAATTCACAAGTCACTAAATAGGAACTACTGGTCAATTAGAAAGTATGCCAAAAGAAAACAGGTATCTTCTACCCTGGACCAGAGCTCATATGCCTGCTAAATGTCACTTTTCCTGACAGTCCCTGACCTCCTGGATTCCTTAGGCTACCTGGACCTATGATACATTTTCTTCATCTTCTACTTCTATCCTGGTGGTGTGTGATATCATGCTGCAGAACTAGGAATGGCTATCAGTAGATAATAAGTCAAACCTCACTGGGAATAGTGAAAAAAGTTAAAAGATCTGAAAACTCTTGATTAGCGTATTTAAGAAAATTAACATTTATTAAAAGTCATCAAGCCATTATAAGAATGATCAATAGGGCACCATAATTGAGTGCATCATAGAATTTGAATTAGAAAGGAGCTAAAAAGCCAAATAGACTAATTTTTACTTGAATGGGAATTTCTCCCAAGAACAAAATCTGCTAATAGTGTTTGGTGAACAGATTAGATACATAAAACTCAGAAGCAATAGAGTATAGTGGCATAATGTTTGATAAAAATCAAGGATTCCAACTCCTGGAATAAGGACTTGTTATTCAACCCAAATTGCTGAGAAAGCTGGAAGGCAGCCTGCTGAAAAATAGCTTTAGAGCAATATTTCACATTATATCACAATAAGGTCATTTAGAAGAAATTAGAAGAGCACAAATGGAACTATGGAATATGAACAGAGTAATTTATGAAACAGGGGTTGGAGAGAATAACAATAAATAAAGTGAACAATTTTGATTACATAAAAGTCCTATTTTTGCACAAACAAAAACAATGCAATTAGAATCAAAAGTATAACATTACAGCAAATCTCTGATATTGAACGCATATGAAAATTTTTCCCAGGAAAAGGAACCCAAGCAATCAGCAATTACATAAAAATCACTAATAATAAAGGGGGGATGCAAACTGAATTAAATTTGTTTCATCTCACAGCCATTCCATTGTCAAAGATGAGAAAAGGTAAAATTATAATTAGTAGAGGAGCTGTGGGAAAGCAGGAACATTAATGTATTGTTGGTGGAGCCGTAAGTGGTTCAACCCTTTTGGGAAAAAAAAATTAAACTATATTCAAAATGCAACAAGAGTGTGCATACACCTTGACTCAGCAATGCTACTGTTATACCCAAAAGAGATCAAAGAAAGGGACAAAGGAAACATACGTACTAAAATATTTATAGCAGCGCTTTTAGCTGTAGCCAAAAACAAGAAAATAAATTGAATGTCCATCAATTAGGGAATGGCTGAACCAATTATGGAATATTAATGTAGCAGAATGTTATTGCTGTTAAAAATGATGAAAGAGATGCATTCAGAGAAACTTAGAAGGATTTTTATGAAATGATGGAGAATGAAGTGAGTATAAGCAAGAGAACAATTTATACTATTACTACATTGTAATGGAAAACAACTATGAAAGACTTAAGAATTATGATCAATGTAGTGACAAATAACAACTCCAGAAGGCTGATGAATCGCATTTCCCACCTCTTGGCAGAGAGGTAACACACTGCAGGTACAGAATACATTTTCAGACACAGCTTATTTGTGGGTTTATTGAACGTTCACTATACTTCAAGGGAAGGATTTTTATCGACCTGAAGGAGGGATAAGGAAAAAGAGATAGAATGATAGTGATAAAAACAAAAGAAGAAAAAATATATAATTGTCGGATCATTAAAAAAACAGAAGAAAGCAGAAAGATGTTCAAAAGGGGAGACAGATAAGCAAGCTGGACCCAGCATTTTAAATCTGAACTATTAAAAAAAAAACTGTATGTAGTGGAGCTATCCTCTTTCTATGGTCTTCTTTGTACAGGGAAATGTTGGTGTCTGTTACATCTGTTAAGTTTTCAGTAATAAAAAAAGATAATTTTTTTAATTTGAAATTTAAATCTCTTGGAGTTGAATGCTCAATTCAAAACAAAAGATTGGAGAAAAAAATGTAGATGACCTTCCAACAAGCAAAATTTGGTTTGGGAAGAGGGGTGATTGCAGTGTGAAAAGGAGAAACAAATTATCTTATATGAATGTTATAGAGTACTATTGTGCTATAATAAATGAGGAAATACATAGTTTCAAAGAGACATGAAAAGGTTTGTATGAACTGCAGCAGTGAGAAGTAAGCATAAAATGCAAAACTTATAACATCAATATTATTAAAATGAGCAATTCTGAGGACTTTCATAAACTGAATTTATATAATAACAATGTTATAAAATAACTTTGAAAGCTGTAAGAACCATGATCAATACAATGAGCATCCAAAATTCCAGAGGACCAATAATCAATCATGTTATCACCTTCTGAAAGTGAAGTGGCAAATTCATGGGGGAAAAGCCAAGATGGCAGGGTAAAGACAGGGACTTGCCTGAGCCCTTTCAAATTTCCCTCCCAATAACTTTAAAATAATGCCTCATAATGAATTCTGGAGTGGTAAAACAAATGAAAGTATGAGGTAAAACAATTTTTCCAGCCTAAGGCAACTTAGGTCTGCAGGAAAGATCTGCCTCACTGAGGTAAGCATGGATTATGGTCCAGCTCATGCCACCAACAAGCCAGTAGGCCTTGAGGGCAACTGAATTGGCAGTGGTGGTTTCTGGAGCTCGCAGCCCACAGATTGTAAAGGGGTTGGACCACTAGTCAGGAGGAGATTACAAGGGACCCTTTGCTGGAACTGGGTGCAAGAGTCTGTTGCATTAGGCATTCACAGTTTAGGTCAGAGTCCCAGGGCAAAGAGGAGCAGTAGCATGCTAGAACATATAACCACAGAGGAGTGGAGGCCCTGGTCACAGTTCCAGAGCAGGAAAGAATGTTTGTGGTCTCTCATGGACTGGAACACAGTCCAGAAGAGCGGTTATCACACATCTCCTTAGATCATACCACCTTGAAAGAACTGAAAACTCACAAACTTCAAGAACTAACTCTGAAAACGACAGCATGAAAAGCCTTAAGCTTGGAATAGTGCCCCCTCCACCCCAGGAGTAGAGCCCAACTTAACATAAAGTAAACATAAAGAAATAGACTGGAAAATGAGCAAATAAGAAAAAAAAAAAAAAAAAAAAGAACCTGACCACAGAAAGTTACTGTAGTGACAGGGAAGATGAAAACATATCAAGAAGACAACAAAATCAAAACAGCAACATCCAAAGCCTCAAAGAAAAAAAACTGAATTGATCTCAGGCCCAAAAGGAACTCCCAGAAGATCTAAATAAGGATTTTTAAAATCATATAAGGGAGGTAAAGGAAAAATTGAGAAAAGAAATGAGAGTGTTACAAGAAAACTATGAAAGTGAGTCAACAGTTTGCTAAAGGAGGCACAAAAAAAAACTTGAAAAAATAACAACTTAAAAAAAACAGAATAGACTAAAAGGTAAAAAGAAGTACAAAAAAATCAATTGTAGAGGAAAAACTTCCTAAAAAGCAGAATAAGCTAAATGGAAAAAGAGGTACAGAAGTTCACTAAAGAAAATAACTCCTCAAAATTTAGAATTGGGCAAGTAGAAGTTACTAACTTTGTGAGACAATAAGAAACAATGAAACAAAATCAAAAGAATGAAAAAAGAAAAAATGTAAAATAGCTCATTGGAAAAACAACTCACCTGGAAAATATATCAAGGAGGAAGAATTTAAGAATTATTGGGCTACCTAAAAGCAATTATCAAAAAAAGAGCGAGAGCCTAGACATCATATTTCAAGAAATTGCCAAGAAAAACTGCCCCCAAAATTTAGAATGCGATGATAAGATAAAAATTGAAAGAATCCACCAATCATCTCCTAGAAAAGATCCCAAAATAAAAACTCCCAGTAATATTATAGCCAAATTCCAGCTCCCAGGTAAAGGAGAAAATATTGCAAACAGCCAGAAAGAAAACAATTTAGATATTATGGAGCCATAGTCAGGTTATCACAAGATTTAGCAGTTTCTATATTAAAGGATCATCATATCATATTCATATCAAAGGCTTGGAATATGATATTCTGAATGGCAAAGGAGCTAGGCTTACCACCAAAAATCACCTACTCAGCATGGACATTTACTGAAATAGAGGACTCTTAAGCACTCCTGATGAAAAGAATAAAGATGAATAGAAAATTTGATTTTCAAATACAAGATTCAAGAAAAACATAAAAAAGGTAAACAGGAAAGAAAAATCATAAGGGATTCAATAAGTTTAATCTGTTTATATTCCTACATGGTAATATGATACTGGTAACTCCTAAGAACTTCGTCATTATTAGGGTGGTTAGAAGGAGTATACATAGACAGAGGGCATGAGTGTGAGTTGACTATGATGTGATAACTAAAAAAATAAAACTAAGGGATGAGAAAGAAAGATGATTATGATGATATAATAACTGAAAAAAATGAAAGAGGTGAGAAAGAGGAATGCACTGGGAGAAGGGCAAAGGGAGTGGAAGAATGGGGCAAATTATCTCACATACAAGAGGCACAAAAGAGCTGTTATGGAGGAAGGGAAGATGGGGAGGTGGCACACAATGCTTGAACTTACTCTCATCAGGATGGGCTCAAAAAGGGAATAGCACACATTCAGTTGGGTATAGAAATTTATCTTACCCTGCAGAAATTTTGTAGGGGAAGGGGATAAGAGAAGGGAGGAGAGACAAAAGGAAGGGCAGATTGGGGGAGGTGATGGTCAGAAGCAAAACACTTTTGAGGAGGGACAGGGTGAACAAAGAGAGAGAAGAAACAGGCAAAAAAATAGGATGTAGTGACATACACAGTGAATCATAAAAAAAATTTACAGTAAGTTTCTCTGATAAAGGCCTCATTTCTCAAAAATTTAAACAACTGAGTCAAATTCATGAAAATGTAAGTCATTCCCCAATTAATAAATGGTCAAAGGATATGAATAGGTAGTTTTCAAACAAAGAAATAAAAGCTACCTACAGTCATATGAAAAAATGCTCTAAATCTCTATTGATTAGAGAAATTCAATTAAAACAAATCTGAGCTGGGACCACACACCTATCAGATTGTCTAATATGACAGAAAAGAAAAATAACAAATGTAGAAGAGGATGTGGCAAAATTGGGACACTAAAGCATGGCTAGTGGAGTTGTGAACTGATCCTACCATTCTGGAGAGCAATTTGGAACTATGCCCAAAGGGCTATAAAAACTGTGTATATCCTTTAACCATGATACCACTACTAGATCTGTATCCCAAAGAAAAGTTTTAAAAAAGGAAAAGGACCTGTATGTACAAAAATATTTATAGCCACCCTTTTTGTGGTAGAAAAGAATTGGAAATTGAATGGATACCAATCAATTGGGGAACTGTTGAAGAAGCTGTGGTATCTGATTGTGATGGAACACCATTGTGCTATAAGAAATAATGAGCAGGATGCTTCCAGAAAAACCTGGAAAGACTTACATGAACTAATGCAAAATGAAGTGAGCAGAACTAGGAGAACAGTGTACATAATAACAGCAATGTTGTGTGATGATCAACTGTGAATGACTTAGCCATTCTGAGCCATACAATGATCCAAGACAATTCCAAAGGACTTATTATGCAACATGCTATCCACTTCCATAGAAAGGACTGCTGGAGTCTGAATGCAGATTAAAGCACACTTTTTAACTCTTTATTTTTCTTGGTTTTTGTATTGGTCTGTGTTTTCTTTTTTTTTAACAGTATTTTATTTTTTCCCTAATTACATGTCAAGACAATTTTTAGCATTCATTTTTACAAGATTTTGATTTTCAAATTTTTCTCCCTCACTCTCACCCTCCCCTAAAGGAGGAGGTAGACAATGAGATATAGGTTATACATGAGCTATCATGTATAACATTTCCATATTTGTCACAGTTGTTAAAGAAGAAACAGATCGAAAGAAAAAAACACACACACAAAAAGAATAAAGTAAAAAATTTATGCTTTGATCTACATTCAGAGTTTATAGTTAATCAGCTGGATGTGGATAGCATTTTCCTTTGTGAGTCTTTTATACTTGTCTTGGATCATTGCATTGTTGAAAAGAGTTGAGTCATCCATAATTGATCATCACACAGTATTGCTGATACTGTGTATAATATTTTCCTGGTTCTGCTCATTTCACTTTCCATTAGTTTGTACAAGTCTTTCCAGATTTATCTGAACTCTGCCTGTTCATCTTTTTTTATTGCACAATAGTATTCCATTACCTTCATATACCACAGCTCAATATACCATATGCCCAATCAATGGGCATCCCCTCAATTTGCAATATTTTGCCACCATGAAAGGGCTGCTATAAATATTTTCGCATATGTAGGTCCTTTTCTCTTTGGGATCACTTTGGGATACAGACATAGTAGTGGTATTGCTGGATCAAAGAGTATGCACAGTTTGGTTGCCCTTTGGGCATAGTTCCAAGTTGCTCTCCAGAATGGTTGGATTAGTTCATAACTCCACCAAAAGTGCATTAGTGTCCCAATTTTCCCACATCCTCTCCAATATTTATCATTTTTCTTTTTTGTCATATTAGCCAATCTGATAGGTGTAAGGTGGTATCTCAAAGTTGTTTTAATTTGTATTTCTCTAATCAAAAGTTATTTAGAGCACTTCTTCATATGCCTATATATAGCTTTGGTTTCCTCATCTGAAAACTACCTGTTCATATCCATTGACCATTTATCAGTTGGGAAATGGCTTGTATTGTTATAAATTTGATTCAGTTCTCTATATATTTGAGAAATGAGGCCTTTATCAGAGACACTTGCTATAAAGATTGTTTTCCAGCTTTCTGCTCTGCATTGGTTTTGTTTGTACAAAAGCTTTTTAATATAATATAATCAAAATTATATGTTTTCTATTTTGTAATGCTCTCCATCTCTTGTTTGGTCATGAATTTTTCCCCTCCCCATAGATCTGACAGGTTGACTATTCCTTGAAGTATTCCTTTCTGTTCCAATTCAGTTTTCTCCAAAGATCTATCATATCTAACTTTTCTAATATTCTATTTACTTCTTTAGTTTCTTTCTTGTTTATTTTTTGGTTAGATTTATTGAGTTGTGAGAGGGGACAGCTGAGGTCCTCCACTAGTATAATTTTACTGTCTCTTTCTGTAACTCATTTAACTTCTCCTTTAAGAATTTGTATGCTCTCATATGAAAAAATGCTCTAAATCACTATTGATTAGAGAAATGTAAATCAAAACAACTCTAAGGTGCCACATCACACCTATCAGATTGGCCAACATGACAAAACAGGAAAATGATAAATGTTGGAGAAGATGTGGGAAAATTGGAACACTAATGCATTGTTGGTGGAGTTGTGAAATGATCCAACCATTTTGGAGAGCAATTTGGAACTATGCCCAAAGGGCTATAAAAATGTGCATACCCTTTGACCCAGCAATAGCACTTCTAGGGCTGTATCCCAAAGAGATCATAAAAATGGGGAAAGGACCCATATGTACAAAAATATTTATAGCAGCTCTTTTTGTGGTGGCAAAGAATTGGAAATTGAGCGGATGCCCATCAATTGGGGAATGGTTGAGCAAGTTGTGGTATATAAATGTAATGGAATATTATTGTGCTATAAGAAATGATGAACAGGCAGACTTCAAAAAAACCTGGAAAGACTTGTATGGTCTGTGGCTGAGTGAAGTCAGCAGAACCAGAAGAACATTGTACACAGTTAACAGCCATGTTGTGCAATAACTAATATTGATAGACTTAACTCTTCTCAGCAATGCAAGGATCTAAGACATCTCCAAAGGCCTCATGATGGAAAATGCTATCCACATCCAAAGAAAGAACTATGGAGATTGGATGCAGATCAAAGCATACTATTTGCTATTTTTTTCTTCTGTTGTGTTTTGTTTCCTCTTTCTGGTGGTTCCTCCTTTTGGTTCTAATTCTTACTTACATCACTTATGTGAAAATATGTTTAATAGGAATGTATATGTATAGCCTATATCAGATTGCATGCTCTCTTGGGGGGAGAGGTAGGAAGGGAGGGGGAAAAAAATTTGAAATTCAAAAGCTTATGGAAGTGATTGTTGATAAATTTGTTGATAAAAATAAAATGTTGATAAACAAAATAAATTAATTTTTAAAAATTAAATTAAATTAAACAAAAAGAATTTGGATGCTCTACCACCTGGTGTACACACACACACACACACACACACACACACACACACATATATGTATACAGACATATGTGTGTGTCTGTTTAGTATTGATATTGTTTCACCGTCTATGGTACCTTTTAGCAAGATGTAGTTTCCTTCCTTATATCTTTTAATTAGGTCTATTTTTGCTTTTGCTTTTTCTGATATCATGATTGCTACCCCTGCTTTTTTTTAACTTCAGCTGAAGTATAATATATTCTGCTCCAGCCCTTTACTTTTACACTGTGTGTATCTCTCTGCTTCAAGTGTGTTTCTTGTAAACAACATATTGTAAAATTCTAGGTTTTGATCCTCTCTGCTATACATTCGTTTTTATGGGAGAGTTAATCCCATTCACATTCACAGTTATGATTAGTCCTATTCTGCTGTCCTATTCTTCCTCTCATTTATCCTCTCACTCCTTTCACCTTTTCCCTCCTCCACAGTGTTTTGCTTCTATCTACCACCTCCTCTGATCTGCCCTCCCTTCTGTCAGTCCCTACTGCCCCACCCCTTTACTTGATCTCCTCCCTTCCTACTTTCCTGTTGGGTAGGATAGATTTCTATATTCAACTGATTGTGTATATTACTCCCTCTTTGAGCCAATACTGATTAGAGTAAGATTCAAACAATGCTCATTGCCCACCCTTCCATCTTTCCCTCTACTGGGTCCTTTGAGCCCCAAACTAACTCTCCCTTACTTCTGTACCCAGTGTACTCCCTTTCTCATCCCTTAATATTTTTATGTCACTCCCTCAAATTCACCTTATAGCTATACCCTCTATGTATATTCCTTCTGGCTGTACTATTAGTGACACAATTTTTAAGAATTACTAGTATCATTTTTCTGTGTAGGGATTAAATAGTTTAACTGTTGAATCCCTTATGTTTTCTTTTCCCTTTTTACCTGTTTTTGCTTCTCTTGGGTCTTGATATTGTATGTCAAGTTTTTGGTTTAGTTCTGGTCTTCTCCTTATGAAAGGAGAAATCTTTCTATGTCATTGAATGACCATTTTTTCCCTTGATGTATTATGCTTAGGTGAGTGATTCTTGGTTGTAGTTCTAGCTCCTTTGGCTTCCAGAATATCACATTTCATGACCTCTGATCTTTTAAAGTTGCAGCCACTAAGTCCTAAATTCTGATTGTGACTCCCCAGTATTTGAATTGTTTCTCTCTGGCCACTTGTAGTATTTTTCCTTGACCTGATAGTTCTGAAATTTGGCCATAATATTCCTTGGAGTTTTTATTTTGGGATCTCTTTCCTGAGGTGATCAGTAGATTTTTTCAATGCCTAGTTTGCTTTATGGTTCCAGGACACCACAACAGTTTCCCTTGATAACTTCTTGAAAGACGCTGTCCAGGTCCTCCTTTCCATTATGGTTTTCAGGTAGTCCAATGATTCTGATATTGTTTCTCCTGAATCTACTTTCCAGGTCAGTTGTTTTTCCCATGAGGTATTTTACATTTTCTTCCATTTTTTTCCTTCTTTTGAATGTGTTTGATTGATTCTTGATGTGTCAGAGTCATTAGCTTCCACTTGTCTAATTCTAACTTTTAAGGTGTTGTTTTCCTTAATTAGCTCTTGTACTTTCTTTTCCATTTGGCCAATTGTACTCTTTAAGGAGCTGTTTTCTTCAGTGGATTTTTGTATCTCCTTTTCCATTTCGCCGATTCTACTTTTTAAGCAATTTTCCAAGCTGTTGAGTCTTTTCATAATTCTCTTGGGTCACTGTCATTCCTTTTCCCAATTTTTCTTCTACCTCTCTTTTATAATTTTAAGCTCCTTTTTCATGTCTTCTATGATTTCTTTCTGGGCTTGAGACCACTTCCCATTTTTCTTTGGGGTTTTGCCCATAGGTATTTGACATTGTTGTCCTCTGCTGAATTTGTGTCTTAATCTTCCCTGTCACCATAATAACTTTCTATGGTCAGATTCTTTCTGTGTTGTTTTTACCCATCTTTTTTTGGCCTTTTCCCTTTCTTTTAAATTTGAGCTCTGCTCCCAGGGTGGAAGGGTCTCTGTCTCAGGCTTTTTGTACCAGTGGTTGCTTACCTGGTACCTCACTTATGTTGCCCTCAAGCCTGTAGGGGGCCCTCATGTTTGGTGCTGTGCTGAAGGGGTGAGGTGGGGGAGAGCTGGTGCTGTTGGAGGCCCTAGGGGTCTGGCAACTTAATCTGTTGCTGAGCTAAGTTCCTAGTGTGGGTGTCTGGCATGTAGAGTCCAAGACAATGTTTCTGCATTTCCCTCGGGCTACTCTGAAGCACTGTGGTGGTCTGACCACTGACTGCCTGTTTGCCCAGAGCTATGCTGAAGCAGGTAATAGTTCTCAGAACTGAAGTCTGACAGTTACCGTGGCTTTCCTGAGGTATGTGGGGGGTCCTGATGTTGGCATTTGCCTGCTCCACTACACAGGGGTTCAGGATCTCCTGCTGGTTTGCTAAGGTGGGGCTTTCTACTGTCTTGTTGGGATGCTTCCTGCCCTAAATTGCCCTCCCCTTTTACCTGAATGAGACAGACTTTTCTTGTTTGTTTTTGGGTTTTTTGTTTGTGTGTTTGTTTTGGTGAGGTAATCAGAGTTAAGTGACTTGCCCAGGGTGACACAGCTAGTAAGTGTCAAGTGTCTGAGGCTGGATTTGAACTCAGGTCCTCCTGACTCCAGGACTAGAGCTCTATCCACTGTTCCACCTAGCTGCCCCTGAGACAGACCTTTCTTGCCAATCATCCAAGTTTCTTGACCTAAAAGATTGCTTCATCCCATCTTTTTGCTGGTTCTGCTGTTCTAGGATTTGATTGGGGGCACTCTTTTATAGTTGTTTGGAGGTAAATATGGGAGACTTACTACTTACTCTGCCATATTGGCTCCCAGAAAGTTGAACCTCTGCATTTTCTTTCACAAAATGATTAATATGAAAATATGTTTTGCATGACTGCACATGTGTAACCTATTTCAAATTGCTTGCCTTCTCAATGAAGGGGAATAAGAGAAGAGAGGCAAAGAAAGAATTTGGAACTCAAAATTTTAAAAAACAAATGTTAAATATTGTTTTTGCATATAATTAAAAATAAAATATTTTTAAAAAGAAGTGGTAGATTCAGGGCAAAGAATAAAAAATATTTTGGGGGGCATGGACAGCAAGAAAATTCATTTGACTATGCACATTAGTTACAAGGGATTTCTTTTTACTTTTTTTCTTGTTTGGGTGAAGGGTGGGAAGGAGAAAAAATAGATTTCTGACAATTAAATAAATGAAATGCAATTACAATAAAAATAATCCACAAATCAGAGGGATTCATCAATTAAATCCCTGAATATGACTATCTGAGAAAAAGTGATAGTCATTGGAGTGCAACAGGCCCATGGCAACATGTCTTCTAAAAGTTAAGCATCTCCACTTAACCAACTATTTTTCACATGATATTTTCAGACATCTATGGCCTGAGTTTAAATCCACCCTCTGAAACTTATTACTTGTGTTATCTTAGTTAAATTTTTCTGCCTCCTTGGGCTTCAGTTTACTTGTCTGCAAAATGAGAAGTTGGACTAGATGACCTCTAAGGTCACTCCCAGCTCAAGATCTACGACTTTATGATTTCAACATCCTAGTCACACTTTTCTGGACATTCTCCAGTCCAATATTTCTCAGTGAGTAAATCCCAGAACACCCTGCACAGTGTCTAGCAGAGCAGGAATATCAGTGCCCTCAATAGAAATGGTACATTACTATAAAGACAGCCTAAAACTATATTTGTTTTTTTGAGTGATAACATCACAATATTTTATCATATAAAGCTTAGCCTTTGAAATTATACAGTTTTCTACATTGCTATTGGTTGACTAAAGTTCAGGGTCGGGGTCAGAGCCAAGATGGCGGAGTGAAAGCAGTGACTTGCTCTCCCCAAAATCCCTCCAAATACCTGTAAAAAAAATGACTCTAAACAAATTCTAAAGCAGCAGAACCCACAAAAACACAGAATGAAACAAATTTCCAGCCCAAGACAACCTGGATGATTGATCGTAAAGGTCTATCATGCTGGGCAGGGAGAGGAGCGCAGTTTGGCATGGGCGCACAGGCAGCAGCGAATCTAGAGCAGGCCTCAGAGGACTGAAATGCGGGTAGCTGTGATGGTTTCTAGACTTCTCAACCCATGAACACCAAAGACAACTTAGAAGGTCAGTGGGAAAAGTCTGTGACTATGGCGAGAGAGAAGCTAGGTCTCAGCTGTGGCAGCTGCCTCCTGAGCTTCTGGCCCACAGACTGAGGGGTACTCCAGTGGCTGATCAGAGGGGGATTGCAAGGATCTCTTTACCAGTGCTGAGGCAGGAATCTCTTGCTTTGCCCATGCTTGGATCTGGGTCACAGTTCTGAAGGGTGGTCCTGGGGTGAGGACAAGTGCTGGCCTGGTGGAGCTTGTTGTAGCGGTGGAAAGGAAACAGGTCACCCCTTATCATACCACCTTGGAAGGAACTGAAAATTTACAGGTCCCTAGAAGTAGCTCTGAAAACAGTTGTACAAACCCCCAAAGCTTAGGATGGTACATTCTCCACATTAGAAGCAGACTCTTACCTTAACAAAGAGTTAAAAACTCAAGTAATTGGCCAGGATCATGAGTAAGCAGTGCAAAAAGAGTCAGATTATATTATCTTACTTTGATGACAAAAAAGATCAAAACATATAACCAGAAGACGAAAACAAAGTCAAAGCTCCTACATCCAAAGCCTCCAAGAAAAATAGGAATTGGTCCCAGGCCTTGGAATAGCTCAAAAGGGATTTTGAGAAGCAAGTAAAAGAAGTAGAGAAAAAACTGGGAAGACAAATGAGAGTGATGCAAGAAAATCATGAAAAACAAGTCAATAGCTTGCTAAAGGAGACCCAAAAAAATACTGAAGAAAATAACACTTTAAAAAATAGCCTAACCCAAATGGCAAAAGAGGTCTAAAAAGCCAATGAGGACAAGAATGCCCTAAAAAGCAAAATTGGCCAAATGAAAAAAGAAGTCCAAAAGATTACTGAAGAAAATACTTCCTTAAAAATTAGAATAGAGCAATTGGAAGCTAGTGACTTTATGAGAAATCAAGACACTGTAAAACAAATCCAAAAAAATGAAAAATTAGAAAACAATGTGAAATATTTCATTGGAAAAACAGCTGACATGGAAAATAGATCCAGGAGAGAGAATTTAAAAATTATTGGACTATCTGAAAGCCATGATCAAAAAAAAAGCCTAGACATCATCTTTCAAGAAATGATCAAGAAAAACTGCCCTGATATTTTAGAACCAGAGGGCAAAATAGAAATGGAAAGAATCCACTGATCACCTCCTGAAAGATATCCCCAAAGGAAAACTCCTAGGAATAATGTAGCCAAATTCCAGAGTTACCAGGTCAAGGAGAAAATACTGCAAGCAGACAGAAAGAAACAATTCAAGCATTGTGGAAACATAGTCAGGATAACACAAGATTTAGCAGCTTCTACATTAAGGGACCACAGGGCATGGAATATAATATTCTGGAGGGCAAAGGAGATAGGATTACAACCAAGAATCACCTACCCAGTACAACTGAGTATAATCCTTCAGAGGAAAAAATGGTCATTCAGTGAAATAGAGGACTTTCAAGCATTTTTAATGAAAAGACCAGAGCTGAATAGAAAATTTGACTTTCAAATACAAGACTCAAGGGGAACATGAAGAGGTAAACAGGAAAGAGAAATCATAAGAGACTAATTAAGGTTGAACTGTTTACATTCCTGCATGAAAAGATGATATTTGTAACTCATGATATCTTTGTCAGTATTAGGGTAGTTGGAGGTAAAAAATTATATGTATGGATAGATAGATAGATAGATAGATAGATAGATAGATAGATAGATAGATAGATAGATAGATAGATAGATAGATAGAAAGATAGATAGAGGGCACAGGGTGAGTGGAAGATGAAGGAGTCATATCTGGAGAATACAATTAAGGGGTGAGAGAGGATTATACTAGGAGAAGGAGAAAGGGAGAGGTAGAATGGGGTAAATTATTACACACAAAAAAAAAAACAGAAAAGAAAAGGCTCTTACAGTGGAGGGGAAATGGGGGAAGGTGAGAGGGAAAGAGTGAATCTTTTTCTCATAGGATTTGACTTAAGGAGAGAATAACATACACACTCAATTGGGTATGGAAATCTGCCTTACCCTACAGGAAAATAGGGGGGCAGGGGACAAGAGAGTAGGGGGATGATAGAGAGGAGGGAAGATTAGGAAAGGGGGTAATCAGAAGCAAATACTTCTGAGGAGGGACAGGGTCAAAAGAAAGAATAGAATAAATGGGGGGCAGGATAGGATTAAGGGAAATAGTTAGTTTTTCACAGCATGTTTACTATGGAAGTGTTTTGCATAACTGTACATGTATAACCTATATTGAGTTATTTGCTTTTTCAATGAAGGTGGGTGGGGAGGGAGGAAAGGAGAAAATTTGGAGCCCAAAGTTTTAAAAACACATGTTTAAAAAAATGTTTTCACATGCAACTGGGAAATAAGAAATACAGGAAGTGGGGTACAGAAATCTATCTTGCCCTACAGGAAAAGAGAAGGGGAGGGGGATAAGAGAAGGGGAGGAGAGATAGAAGGGAAGGGAGACTAGGGGAAGGGGTATTCAGAATGCATGCCATCTTGGGGTGGGGGGAGAGGCAACATGGGGTGAAAATTTGGAATTCAAAATCTTGTGGAAGTAAATGTTGAAAACTAAAAATGAATTTACTAAAAAATTAAAAATTAAAATTAAAAAAAAACAAAGTCCAGGGTGAAGAAGCAAAACTTTCAAAATTCTCACTTCTTTCTATTATATTTCATCTCATCTCTTATTTCATCGTAGAGGCACTTAAGTGGTACAGTGGATAGAAAAATGGGCCTGGAGGACCTGAGTTCAAATCTAGCCTCAGACATTTATTATCTATGTAATCCTAGGCAAGTCATTTAACCTCTATTTTCCTTAGTTTCCTCATCTGTAAAATGGAAATCTCTTAAACCTACCTCCCCAGGTTGTCATAAGAATCAAATGAGATAACGATTGTAACATGTTTTGCACAGTGCCTACTATATGGTAAATATGATATAAAATTAGCTATTATCATAGCTGTCTTCCTCAGCCATTCAAAGAGGTATGGCTTCCTAAAATTAGGTGATCATCCCTTTGTACTCCACTCTGGTCGAGATTATTGTGTTTCATTCTGAGAGCTAGTTTAGGAAGATTATTAAAAAAAACTGGAAAGCATTCAGATGAAGGCAACCAATCTAGCAAAGAGGCTGGAGACTATGTTCTATGAAAATCTGTTGAAGGAAATGCATACATTTAGCCTGGAAAGAAGAGACTAGGAGGTGTGTGAAAGTTGTCTCCAAGCATTTGAAGGCCTATCCTGTGGGAAAGGGATTCTACTAGTTCCATTTGGCTTCAAACGGAAGAACAAGGAGCAAGGAGCAGAAGTTTCTAAGAGACAAATGTTGGTTTAAAATCAGGAAAAAAAAAATTCTATTAGGATTCTTCAAAAGCAAAAGTGCTGAGCACTTTTTTTTCTTTCCTGAATGGATGTATATGGGGAGGAGAGACCTTTCCTCTAACCCACACTGGGGGTATTTAGCCTGAGACTAACTCATCAGTGATAGTCAGGTATGTTATAATAAAGATTCTTGTTTTCAGTTTGACCTAGATATCTCTTGAGGTCCCTTCTGGCTAGAAAATTCTGTGATTCTGTGATGCTCTTCTTTTTCTTGCCCACCTTTCTCCAAACTCAAATGGATCTGTGTCCTCATTGATTTAAAAGTCCCCTCCAATGATGGAGATATCAACCCATTCATTTTCACCTATCATTTTATTTGATTACTGTCACTGTCCTCCCATAAATTCACCACCTAACTTGTGGGTACTTTTCTCAATTTATCCTAAGGGTATCTCAAGTAAATTTGAAGCACATGGGATATCCATCAGTTATTTCTCACTTTTTCTATGTTACTAAATCATCTTTTTTTCCTCAATCAAAGATTTCTTTGATTGTATCTTTTTTTTTCTTTTGATGAGGCAATTGGGGCTAAGTGAGTTTCCCAGGGTCACACAGCTAGTAAGTGTCAAGTGTCTGAGGCCAGATTTGAACTCACGTCCTCCTGACACCAAGGTCAGAACTCTATCCATTGCGCTACCTAGCTGCCCGTTTGATTGTATCTTTTACTCCAGTTTGCCTTTATAGTTTCTCATTTGTTACATATTTCATTCTTCTCAGACCCACCATGTGTGTTTCCATAGTCCTCTGAGTGATACTCTTTTTTAAAACTGTTCACAAACTATAGTGCAGGCCTCGAATCTAATCATCGTAGCCCTGCAATATTGGTAGAATATTATATTAGAAAGATGAACCTTTATTTCAAGATGTTTGGGGTAATTAACTGATCTTTGCAATTTCCCAAACTTGATCCAGTCTTTTTATCCTATTTCATTCTGAATCTAACTTATAGTTCACATTTATTCTATTCTAGATACATAAACTAATGGATAAAATCTGTAGGTTGCCCATATAATTGCATGTCATAATTTGTACATCCACTTGGCTTTTTTTCCCTTCATATACCTAGCACATTAAGGAAATGTGGATGGTTAAGCCAAACTCTTTTCGACTTGATGCAGCCAATATAGCTGTTGTTGTTTGCCTTTCATTTTTGAAGAGTGATAATATCATCCACAAATAGGAGCATCTGGAAGATCTCACATGCTATAAGGAATCTCTTCATAACTTAGGTTCTGCTCTGGAACTCTATGACGGTGATGAGCATATGTCTCCTTATTTCATACCTTGTCTGTCATTTATGATGAGAGAGCAATAGAACAAGATTACATCTGTTGTTATGTCTTTTAAGAGATTTTTAATAATTTTGATGTGTAGCTAAGAGGTATCTTGTTGAAAGAGAGATTTTCAGACGACTTTTTTGCTCCAGACTCAAATACTCTCTTTGATAGTCCATAATTAGTACAGTAGGATCTTATATTCTCTATATCTTTCAATCAATTGCATGATGATTAACATGTAGTCAACTATGTACTAAGAGAAGAGAATAAGCATTTATGTAGTGTGTACTATGTGCCAGGTACATTACAAATATTAAACCATTTGATCCTCATAACAACTGGAACATAGGTGCTGTTATTAATACTCATTTTACAGTTGAGGAAACTGAGGTAAAATAGGTTAAGTGACTTGTTAGGCAAGATTTGAACTCTTTTCTTCAAGAATTCAAGTCAAGAGCTTTATCCACTGTGCCACCTAGCTGCCTACTATTTGTTCTGAAAGCTTAACTGTTCTCCCTACTTGTGCCTTCATTGACTAAGCCCTTGATATGTGTATAAATTATTACCACAAAATGTTATGTATATGGTAAATTAGGTATGTAGGCCAATAGTTATTTATGTTTCCTCCACATTTTTAAGGTATTAATAAGGTCCATGATTTTTTTCTAAGCCTACATTTTTTGTTTTCTTTGGCATATTTTGCAAGTGAATCATTTAATCAAAAGTGTAAGCTAAGTATGAACAAGTCCTTAATCAATTTGTGAGGGATAAAGTGTTTTGATATTTGGATAATGTCAGATCATGTGACAAATAATATCTTGAGGGTGACTAAAAAATCAGAAATATCTCTAGCCCTATGTATAAAACACTGAACCAGTTCAGAATTGTGAGTCTAATGGCAGCCCAACCTTTAGGTAGGAGCCCAGCTAAGACCTTGAGAAGGAATTGCATGGCAGTAGGGGTAAGGGAGGAGGAGGAGAGAGTTTGTTTCTTTCTTCCATTCACCAGGTGAACATGTAAATTTGGGAGATCCTTGGGTCCCAGCAGAAGTCTCACAGGCTACTTTAGCCAAACGTAGAATCCACTAGAGCCTGAAACCAAAGGAAGAACCTACAGAGGGATGTGGAAAGACAGTCACCAAAGGATGATGGCAGGTTCCATCTCCAGACTTGGTGCATTTCCACTAACTGACTCCCCTGACTAGAATGTTCTCCCTTCTCACCTATGACTCTTGGAAGTCCTGACTTTCTCCAAGGTTCAGCTCAAAATTCACCTTCTGTAGGAGGCTTTTCTAATCACTACAGCCAGCTAAGCCTTCATCTCTAATGTTACCTTACCTCTGTGCTGTATCTATATTTGTATGTACCTATTTCTTTATGTGTTATCTCACCCATCAGAATATAAAATCCTTGAGGGTACGGCCTTTTTTTTTTTACCCCCACTTAGGAAAATAAATGACAAGCATTTAAATGCTAACTGATTAATAAATTGTGTTTAATATTGACATTATAAGAAAGGAGGGGAGCTAGGTGATAGAGTGGATACAGTGTTGGACCTGGAATCAGGAAAACTAATCTTCCAGACTTCAAATCTGCTCTCAGACCTGGGCAAGTCATTTAACCTTGTTTGCCTCGGTTCTTCAATCTGTAAAATGAGCTGGAAAAGGAAATGGCCATCTACTCCAGTACATTTGCCAAGAAAATCCCAAATGGAGTTGTGAAGAGGCAGACATGATTGAAAAACAACTGAACTGAACCTGAACCATTATCAAAAATAGATATGGAATTTTGTTCACTTGAATTTTGCACCTTGAGTGGAACTGATGGCAAATGGTGAATAGCTTTCTCACTAAAAAAAAAAAAAAAAATAGAAACTGCAGCATGATATCAATTAGATTGCTTTATACCCAAACCCCCTGAATAGGACTTTAATATTTGCTACTTCTTGGAGGGCAGGGGGGATGAAAGTTGTTTTCTGAGTGCTTAGTTCTATAAATTTCAGTAGGAGGTTGAAACAGAAGTACAAAGCAATATGCTTCAGAACTTTCAAAGGCAGCATGATTTCCCAGTTACCTCACTGGTCACTGAAATTTTAATTAAGTGGTCTTAGATCTCTCTCTTTGCTTTCTAAGAATAGTAGCACCATGGAAGAGTAGTATAGGCATTTCTACCTTTGCCATGAAAGGAAGCGATTTGTCATACCCACAAATTACAGACCAAATCTATCTAAAACTAGTCTTAGTGAAATTAGCCATGGATCTTCCAGGGTGATGAGCTCAATACCTATGTTAAATAAAACCTGTTTCACAGATTCCATGTTGAGAGGGCCCTTGACAACTTAGAAAATGCAGCCCCCTCTTTTTATAGATAAAGAAAGTACAGCTCACAGAGATCATGACTTGTTTAGGGTCACAAAAGTGACAGAACAAGGATTTGAACTTAGTGCTTTTCAGTCCAAATCTGGCCCTCTTTCCATTTTAATAGAACATGCTACATGACACTATTTTTCTCCATGACTGCAACAATGAAATACATAAGTTAGATTATTGGTATTTCTCTCTTTACTGGTGTAAATCCTATCATGATGAAAGGAAGAAAGTGTTACAAAGAACAAAATCTAAATTAAAGCATTTTATTTTCCTCCCTAGCCACATTTCCCATGTAACTCTCAGGGGAAGTTTTCAACATAGTATTGGGGAAATTTATCATTTTAAAGCAATGCATTGTTATAAATAGTTTATCAAAGTCATTCTAAGGATTCAAGTCAAACACTTTCTAAGGAAAAGACATCATGGAAAATTGAAAAGAGCCCTGAATTTAGAACTCTAGTTCTGTCACTTACTAGTAGTACATCTTTAGGTAAGTCACTTATTCTATTTGAGCCTCAGTTTCCTCATATGTAACATGGAGATAATAATCCTTATATGACCTCCCCAACAACATTATTATAAGGCTAACACTTTGTAAACCTTCAAGCATAATGGAAATGGGAGCTATTATTACAGGTGCCTTTTAGTTAACACAGTCGATATATTTCAGAAGTGCATCTGGGTATGACCAGATGTTTTTTGTAAATTGAATCATGTTTTATATACACTGGAGTAGTTAAATATTGAAAGAAATGCTGTGGTGAATCCTTTCCTAAAGCAAAGAATCCTTTTGTAATGCAAATAACCTCCTTCCTTATTTGCTGTCTAAGTTCAAAGTTGTGATATGTTTCCTCAAGGCAAGGCACACCTAGAACATTGAAAAATTAGGCTGCCGCAGCACAGTGGTCCAAATCCAGTTGTCTGCTCCATGGGACACTTGAACATTGATGGAAGATGCTTGCATTTCATGGTTACTACTAGTTAGAGGGCAGGGCCTCATGCATAGACTGCTGGACCAGAAGTCCCCAGGGAGGGATAGTGGCTTTTTATTTCCTCCAAGATAAAACGCAAACTCTTCTGTTAGGCATTTAAGTCTCTACACAATCTGGCTCCAGCCTACCCAGCTCAGTTTATTTATCAGATGCTATTCTCTTTTGTACATTCCATGTTCCAGCCAATATAGCTTACTTGCTATTCCCTCTATAGAATATTTCTTCTTCAGTCTCTGTCCCTTTCTATTGGTTATCCCCATTCCTAGAATGTGTTCCCTTTTCACCTCCAATTTATAAAATTTCTAACTTCAAGACTCAGTTCTTCCATTTGAAGCCTAGTAGCTTCTCTAAAATTACCTTGCATTTATCTGTGTACCTGTTGTCTACCCCTCCTCACCCCCCAGAGGAGACTAGGTGCTGGATGGCAGATGATGGACAAAGTACTAGGCCTGAACTCAAGAAGACCTGAGTTCAAGTCCAGCCTCAGACATTTAATAGCCATGAAACCTTGGGCAAGTCACTTAACTTCTGTTTGCTTCCATTTTCTCAACTGTAAAATGGAGACAATAATAGAACCTACCTCTCAGAGTTGTCATGAGACTCAAATGAGATCATTTTGTGCAGTACTTAGAACAATTCCTGGAAGATAGTAAGTGCTTAAGAAATGCTTATTCCCTTCCTACTTTCTTTCCTTCCTTCCATCTGCTACCTGTAATTTCCTTGAGGGCAGAGATTGTTTCATTTTTTTCTTTATATCTTCAATGCTTAGTACAGTGCCCCAGAAAATAGGAATCATTGCTCATTGAATGAATGAATGAATAAATGAATGAATGAGCCAGAAAAGCCTGAGTTCAAATTCTACCTTTAATACTTGCTAGCTACACAACTGTAGATAAATCACTTCAATTTCTATATGCCTCAGGCCAGAGATGTCTTTGGCCCTAATTAGATTAAAATGTAATTTGAAAATATTTAGCAAAATAAATTGAAATACAATAGAACATAAATAATATTAATATGTGGTCTCCTAATTCAATATGCAACCACTCATAGGGATCCTTATTATGGTTTAGTGACTCCATTTCTATATTATTTTGACACCACTGCCTCAGGCAAAATGTTAGGACTTTTCTAACCCATTTTACAGATGGAAGAATATATATCTATATAGATATTTACATAAAATGTGTATCTATATCTATCTATATACTCTGTCTTAGTTCCCTCATCTGTAAAATGGGGATAATAATACCTTGAAGGGTTGTTGTGAGGCTCAAAAAATAATTTCTATAAAGCACTTGTGAACTTGGAAAGCAAAATATAAATAGCAGTCATTATGACTGCAAACCTATAGTCAACCATTTTGAAGGGCTAGCTCTAATTAAAGATGGAACAAAAGCTCCCAGAAATTGGCAAATCAGAGCCATGTGTATCCCATACAGCTCCAGCGGCAAGATGGAAGATGAGCAGGTAGTGTACTTTCCCTTTGTCTCCCCTTGGAATAGTTCTGCAGGCAAGCATGACATTTGTATTGTGAAGGACTTGTTTGAAGCAGTGAAGTATTCAAATGTTTAAAAAGTGTGGCATTCCCTCCTTCACAAAGGAAAGAATTGAAACTCTGACCACCATAACCAATAGGCTTAGCAAGCTCAAATATAGCATGAACAAGGAGCTGAACTTGGAGAAAAGAAACCAAGAGGGAGGTTTATGAAATCCTGAACAAGACCAATAAATCCTTCAGCACATGGTTGTCAGGTTCTCTGCCCATGGGCCAAATGTAGCTGATGGATAGCTTTATCTGTCCCACATGGCAAATTCAGATTGCACTGTGATTTGCTGCCCTTCTAGACGCAACAGCTGAAACTAGTCTCTAGGCATTCTCTCAACTACTTTCTTTAAAAGAATATGATTTTAAGTTAGGGTTCCCCTCACTTCTATTTCTGTGTGTTCCCCCATTTCTGTGCCTTCCATGGTCAGCATGGGATTTGAAAAACTACTCTTCAGTTTTAGATGCATCAAAGAATAGTGGCTAATGTATTGGGTCTGTAGAGAGGAAAACCTGGATTCGAATACCCCTTCTGACCCAAGTGCTCTGTGCACCTGCTCCACTCCTATGGAGTGTGCCTCAGGAAACTCCATAGGATTTCTCTTCCCATTTTACAGATGGGGAAGCTGAAGGCTGGAGATATTAGGGTCAATTTTTTAGCTTCAAGACTTCAAAAGTAAGGTTACTCGTTTAGGAAAAGTAGATTATTTATTGCTGCCATCAGCCAAATAGTATTTATCAAACTCCAAGTTCTGTGTTCAGAGAGGATACAAAGTCACAAATGAAATAATTCCTAACTTCAAGGACCTTACATTTCAAGGGAAAGACAATATGGTCATATACAGATATATTCAAAAAAGATACGATAAGATTGGGGAACGGGAAGGCGCCAGCATCTGGGGATTTTAGGAAAGGATTCATTTAAAAGGTCCTCAAACAGTGACAAGTCTTTATGAGTTTAAAATAAGTGTCCATTTTGCTTTATGCAAATAGAATTCCCCACGTGAGTTCAGAACAAAAGTAAGGAAAGTCACTAACTCTAAAAGATACTGAGTGCATAGCCAAACAATAAAGCAGTCTGAATACAGAAAGATAGCATTAGAAAACATGCTATAAAGAGAATATTGCTGCACACCAGTCACTTAGATACACATTTAGAAGTATTGCTTTTTTTGGCCTCCGCTTAAAAATCTTTAGGTTCTAAACTCAAAAGAATCAATCTGAATGGACCTAAAACAGAAGTCTAAAACATCATAAACTGGCGCCTTCCTTCTGGCTTCACCAGAGTCCTAAGGTAGTGAATAGCTATCAGTTGCTTCCAGTTACCTCCTTTCACCTTACTGCAGCCCCCAGGAGAGCTGGCTTTGATAAGGCTAAGACTGAAACTGGAGTCTATTTGAAGAGACTAGGCAGCGGGGGGCTAGGGATGTCTACCACCACCCTCTCTTAAATCATGCTTTCAATCCACCTCTCCCAGCCTGGAAGGTGACGGCACACACTAAGCGAAGCCTGCTTAAAACCCAGCAATGTAGGCTTTCACTATAGCTTCAAGCCTGCCATGTGGACACTTCAAAGGCTTCAAAAAAGCGGCAGCCACAGTCCCGCAGCTTGAGCTGAAAGGGAAAGTGTGAGACTCAGCAAGGGCTTGAGGGCTGGTGTGGGGGGAGGGAGGTGTATGCAGTGGGGAGAAAGGTTAGGTTCCAAGAGCTGGGAGCGATTTTTCACTTTAAATCCATTGAAATCTAGTGAACAAAAAAAAGAAGCAAAACTAAACCGGGGAAGGGGGAGGAGAGCGTGGAGAGGGGAAGTAAAATCTAGTTTAACATCTCCCATGTTCATGTCAGGGTTTTATGAATCCTCTCAGGCTTGGTGGGATTCGTAAACTCAAACAAGCGTCTGGACAGCATGGTTTGCTGGTCCAAATCCTTTGCTGCCCTCCATTTAGCTGTATACTTTAATAATAATTGGTTTATGAGAAGGGCCTAATCCAAATATTCTAAAATGCTATAATTTCTTCTAGTTAAGATCCTCATTTTTAAATTTATGTACAAACCTAAACTGCTCCTCCAGTTTCCGGAATAACTCACTGGGGCTGGATTTCATTTGGATTTGATTTCCGGTATTATGCCTAACAGTTTCATAAGCTTTTAACTAGTGCCCATCAGCACTAATGGCTGGGTATTTGAGATGGGCGCTTAGGGGCTGAAAATCTTCTATGTGCAGGAATACTGGCTCTCTAGTTTGGGCACTAAAATAATTAGGACCCTTTGCCCATAGACAGGGTATGAGTGAGTGCTTTTCTAATTGAAAACTATGGGCTTGTATGGTGTTGTTTTTAACTGATTTCTCCATGAGCAGCTTGGGTAAAATGGATATTGTTTAATTTTCATTTTGAATTAAAGACTCAGAGACCTGAATAATATAGAAGCTAATGATGAACTCAGCGGTGCTGAAGCTCCTCAGAGAGCCATAGAGATGTATTAAAACAAGAATTATTTTGTACACTGCATTGTACTTCAACAGGGGAACCTCTGCAGAATGTAAAACCACTTCCAGGATAATGAAATTACAAAAGAATTTTAATATCATGTTAAATCTCTTACTACAAATTATTAGGACTAGAAGAAACAGGGGAGAAAATGGTTTTCTGATGAATTTCTCCTGTGAATCCCCAAACTGGACATGCTTTCTGCTTCAGTTACTTCCAAAACTTCATCACTGACAGAGAGAAGAAAAGCTTGATATTTGCAAAATGCAGATACCACTTAGGCAGCTACTGTGAGGATATTTAACTGGTGAAGACAAAGACGGCATGTCAAACTTCAAATTTCAACAAGCGCTGCTAAAGAACCCACTATGTTTACCCTGTAAAGTGCTGGGCTTACAGAGATGAAAAAATGCCCTACCACTGACCCTTACAGAATTTACAGTCTAGGCGTGCACAAAAACTATAATGCATTTGTTTTTATCAGACCTGTGATTTCATTGATAGGGACCTCCCAGTAAGGAAACTTCCTACACTAATTGAGATCAGCATCTGAGATATAATTTATAATCTTAGAGAATTATCTGGGATGCTGAGTTGAACAGTATCACAAAGACAGTATGAATAATAAGCAGAACTGGAACCCAAGATTTTTTTATACTCAGGTTAGTTCTCCATAATGTAAATTAGAATATGAAAAGTGCATTAGAGGATTATCAAAGTGATGAGAGATTAAGGGAGGCAGGAATTAGTTCCAAGAGTCAAGAAGGGGATCAAGAAGGTTTGGAAACAAGGTATGATTATTTAAAGCAGGAAGGAAACTTAAAGGTCATCTAGTCTAATGCAACCACTGCGGTACCACAAATATTTTACAGTTGAAGAAACAGATGCCTAGAGAAGAGAAATTACTGGCTAAGGGTCACCTAGGTAATACATGATGGAACAAAAAAAAAATCAAACCCAAATTATTTGACAAAAAAATCTTGTGCTTGTTTTACAGAACAACATTGGCTTCATGAAAAAGGTAGCAATTAAACTGGGTCTTGAAAGGAGAAAAGAATTTTGTCAGGTGGGGATGTAAAGAGCTTCTATTCCTGGCAAGGATGGTGGCTAGGGTGTGGGGCAAGGGATGTGGGGAGTATATCTGTGGTCTCCACAAAGACACAGAAACAGGAATGAGTGGGATGAGATAAAAGACTAGGTAGCAGTCTAATTTACCTGAAATATAGAGTGAGTAAAGGGGAATAATATGAACTATAGAGCTGTAAAGATAGATTGGAATCAAATTTCAGAAAGCCTTGAAGGACAAGGTAAGGAGTTGGAATACCCAAGATAAGCAGTCTAGATAATGGTGATGATAATAATAAGCTAGAACTTATATAGCAACTATTATGTCTCAGGTATGGTACTTAGCACTTTACAACTAGGTGCTGTTATTATCTTCATTTTACAATTGAGGAAACAGGCAAATGGAAGCTAAGTCATACAGCCAGGAAGTGTCTGAGGCCTCATTGATCTCAGGTCTTCCTCACTCCAGGTCCAGTGCCCTATCTGCTGTGCCACCTAGTCACCTCAGTTAATATCTAACTGATGATACTAGAAAGATACTTTTCAAACTTCTGTTACATATAGATATACTCACAGACATCATCCTACTGTTATTTGTTTATATTTTTTAAAAGTAGTATTGATGACTTTTCTTTCTACATTTCAGATAGTTCTAGATCTATCCCATCACCATAAGAACCACATCCAGAATTGAGCCTTTCCTCATAAGGAAGAAAAACAGATGAGCAAAAACAAACAGTGGCCGTGCAAGAATGTGAGATGTAAGAAACATTTTGCCCTAGTTGTTCCCTGCTTCTTAGCTGAGGGAAGGGAGATACGTTTTGTCATCTGTTCTTTGAGGCTATTAATAGTTTTTCAGTAACTCAGAATGGTGCTTCCTTTTCATAATCTTTTCATTTGCTTTACTATTGTCATTATTTTTATTGTTCTTCTGGTTCTGTTTATTTCACTCTATCAGTTCATATAAATCTTACCATGCTTCTTTGAATTCCTCATAGTCAATACTTCTCACTGCATAGTAGTATTTCATTACATTTGTATGCCACTTGTTTGTTTTGTCATTTATTAGTTGATGGGCACCTACTTTTCTTCCCTTTCTTTGCTAACACACACGCACACACATATACTACATACATACATACACACACACATACACACATACACGAGTTCTACTATGAATACTTGAGCCTTTCTCTTTTTGATATTCTAAAGACATATATAATATAGGTCCAGTAGTGAGATCACTGGATCAAAGGTATAAAGAATTTAGTCACTTTTCTTACATAGTTCCAAATTGTTTTCCAAAATGATCTCAACTCCACCAGTAAGCATCAGTGTTCCCATAGTTCCTCCAACTTTTAATTCATGTTTGCCAACTTTGCATAATTATATGCAGTGGAATTCAAAGCTGCTTTCATTTGTATTTCTCTTATTATTAGCAATTTGGAACATGTTTTCATATAGCCATTGATAGCTTATATTTTTTTTCTTTTCAAAAGCATGCATATGCTTATTTTTTGATGACATGATTACCTCATTGGAAAGGCTTATGAGGTCAGATGGTACCCTGCCCTTAAATTGGAATGAGGACTCCTACTTGAACCGCTGAAAAGACAGATGCCACTTTGTATCACCACACAACAAAAATCACACCATTATTCACTGCTATATCAACAATGAGAAACTTCATCCAACACACAATGTAGTGCTAGAATAGATCTGGCTTTCCAGCCTAGATATGAGATTCCAAAGGAAAGAGTAGGGGGTAAGAAAAATAGAGTGGATCTACACTGATCCCCATGGATTATATAAAATGTTGAAAGTCCTCAGCTCTTGGTCAGAGGAAATATACCCCAAATATCTGAAAAGGAATAAGTCAGCCAGATGCTTGATCAGTATTTGAGAGTTAACTCTAAAGACTGGCTCTTGGGTGACTGAGGGAATTTCTATTGTCCTAAATGTGGGAAAATCACAATACTCAATACCAGATCTGGTTGGCAACTAGAAATTTTCCTATTCTCTCCTTCAATAACTGTTCCACCACCCCCAGCCACAGGGTCAGACATGAGCCAGTTCTGTGATTCTTATGTGCTCCAAGATAGAAGCTGTTCTCATATTCAGCTCCAAAGAGGTAATTTTTGACAGAGATAAACTCATAATATTCTACACCATACCTTACCAACCACATACAAAATAACCTCTCTTAGGAAGCATAAATATTTTTCCAGATCATCAATATGCAATATCAAAGTACCCTCAGCTTCTCTAAAATCAAGCCTGACTTCAGAAAAATACAAGTCCAAGAGATGCACAGATACCACATAAGTTATTCAATCACTGAAGCAGCCAAAATTTGAAGTCAAGAATGGAGTGGGGGTGGGAGTAGGGGGAAGCCATGCAACTGTATTGAAGATGGCTTGGCACCACGAGAAAAAGTTATGATAGGGAATTAAGTTAATATTGATAGACACAGATAGAATTACTATGTAGGTTTATTTTTCTATTCATTAGGCTAACAGAAGAATATTAAACGATGTTAAGCTTTGTCAACCACAAGATAATTTGTGGTTGAGGTATGTGTCATGAACCAAAATCCTGACTTCGACTGCCTCATTATCAGCACAAAGCTAAAAACTACACTGGGGAAAATAAATAGGCATTTGGGTGTCAAGTGAAAAAAAAAAACACTAATGTACCTCTTTAAGGAAATACATTTGCAGTATGTTCCATGTCAAAATATAAACACTAGAGTATTGTTTTGTTTTCTGGATTCCGTTTTAAGTTTAGACCATAATGTTCTTATTCGTGTTCACTGGAGTGTCACAATCCTTCAGAGATTTGCATTGGAAGAGCCACCAAAACCTCTGTTGCTTCCCCTCTCCCAGACTCAGTCTCCTCACTTGTAACATGAAGGAATTGGAAGAGATGACCTCTAAGGTCCTTTCCAGAGCTACAGTTCTATGATTTTAGTTCCACAGACTCTCCAGGACTCAATTAACCTAACAGAAATATCTATAGGTTTAAAGAACATTATCTTCCCTTTGGTTATTTGGAGAGATGATCACAAGTTCTTATTCTCAAAGGTGTGAATTGAGACAATAATGATCCAACTAGTACTTTTCATCTCCATAATACCTATGCAGACCAGAATTAAACTGATTTAATTTCCAATGAGGTTTTTTTTTTCTTTCAAATTACAACATTTTTAAACATCATATCTCAGAAGGCTCAGAAGTCGATTGTTTATTGACTTTTCTACCAGGCCTATATAATGTAATGAGTCTTTATATCTCTATTTTTAAATTGCTTATTGGATTTTCCAGATTAAACAAATCATATAAGAGAAATTACAGTTTTGGAAATTGAGAGATTAAGTCAAATGAGAATATCATTACAATATCATATCTACAAAAGTAAAAGAGAAAATACTACAAGAATGAATGTTTGCTTTTAAGAAGTTATCATACTTGAGTTTTTTTTAACCCTCTATTGATGCTTTTTGTTTTTTACATCACAATCCTTTCTGGATATATCTCCCCTATCTCTACTCCATCCCCAACATGTATACCGTGCATTGAACCACCCCTTCTCACAAAGAAAGAGAGTTAAGCAAAACCAAAAGACAAAGTAACCAACTCTGACAGTCATTCTGTAACCATAGTCTCTCATCTCTGTCAAGGAGAAGTGGGTATGTTTCATTGCCTGTTTACTAGGGCCAGAAGTGGTCTGGAGAGCTGCCTTTCAAAGTTTTCATTTGCATTATGTAGTCACTGTGTATATTCCTCTCCTGTATCTGCCAGCTTCATTGTATATCAGTGCAGCCTAGTCTTCCCTAAATTTCTCACATTGATCATTCTTTTCTTGCTGTTGTTTATTTTGAGCCTGTTTTCAATAGTTTTGGGAACTTTCAGTGAGGAAACTTCTATCAATACAAATTAGCAATTATTCTACAATTTATAATCTTAGTTGACTAGAGCATGGAGAGTATGTCACTGTGTCCAGGGTCATGTAGGAAGACTTTCCTACAACAGAATCAAGACTCAAACCCAGGACATTTTGACTCTAAGGTTGGTTCACTCTCTCTTATGCTATACTGCCTGTCCTTTTCTTATGGTCTATCTTTGCTGGGGCAAAATTGTTCAGGATTGGAATAAATCATGAATGAAAGATACTAACCAGAACAATCATCTTTTCCTCTACTTTTTACACACTTTTGACCAAATCTCTCCCAACTAACTCATGCTGATTTTTTCATTTCAGCCCCATTTCCACTCCTTCCATTTTCAATATATATTAAATGATTGTATATTTCCTAAATAATACCTGAAATAAGTTTTAATTGTGGAACTCACCTAGCTGGTAGTGGACTGTATTCTACTTTAAGTATAAGGCTAGAATATTACATACCCATTTTTGCAGATTTTTCAGCTTTGTTTAGTTCAATTTAGTTCAAATTGCTACTTGTAGAACCTAAGATAGAAAAAATGTCTGGGTCACATTTATCCTGCTCTTTTAAAGTACTCTATTGTATCAGTACAATGGAACTAAAAGAGATGTGATTCCAGAAGCCATGTCTGCTTCTATTCATTTGTGCCAAGTTTCACATTATATTTATCTCCCAGCTATCACCCAAACACAGGCCTGATTCATACAAAACAGCCTTTGTACTACCACCAGGATTCCTTTCCTAGGGCTATAAAAAATTAACTTTGAATTTCCTTTGCTTTCACCCCCAAAGCTCTTTGTTTCCCTTTCATCCTTTGTTTTATTTCTTCTATTGCTAAATAAATGGGGGAAAACCCTTGTAAAAATTCAATTTTAAAATCCTATGTCCCAGATCCCAAGGGAGTCTCTTGTGTTCCAAATTGGGTTAGTTAAACCAAGCAGCTACTTAGTAAATAAAAATGCTACATGGACAGTGTGAAAGAACATCTTTCCTTTTGGTCTTGAATTAAAGGGATTAGAAAAGTAAAACTAATTTTTACTCATTCTTTTCTGCTTAGAGTACAAAATCCAGAATTTAAATCTTTTTTTTTTTCCTGGAGATCCTCAAATGACTTGTATTTCTCAGGGTTTGAGGACGTAAGGCAGGGTAAACTTAAGTGACAAATGATTGTGTCAGTCAGTAAAAAGACATCAGAGATTTACCAACTCTGGTCGAGATCCAGGATTAGGTCATGTAATATGATGGCTCAACTTCTTATGTAAAGCAAAACTAGTGCCAAATTCAAGGACATAAATCAAAGAAGACCCTGCCTTAGCAAATCACTGTCTACTGGGATGACATCACTCCCACAGCCCTGTCTAAGATATCATTATCTCCCCAAGATAGCAGTTTAGGATCTGCAGAGAATGTGTTCACAGATGTCTAAATAATCCATTCATTTGGGATATTTGAATGTGCCACTGTGTAGAAATGGTACCCTTAAATATAATTGGGGTGGGGTGGTAAGATTTAAGTTATAATACCTTCAAAATATTTACTATTGCTCAAAAAAGTTTTGTCCCATTTAAAAATATAATTTCAGATTCCAAAGGACTTAAGCTCCAGATAAACTAGTTTAAGTAGAGATCATATGATCACAGAATTAGTATAAATCTTTATGTGCAACTATTTACATATTGTCTCATCATTAGAACAACAGTTTCTTAGAGCAAGGACCATGTTTTTACCTTTCTTTGTTTCCTCAGCACTTAGCATAGTGCCTGGCACATAGTAAGCGCCTGACAAATGTTTATTGACTGACTGATTGACCGACTGACTGACTAATGGAAGTGACCTTGAGAAAACACGTATAAGCCAACCCTCTCATTTTACAACTGAGAAAATTGAGATTTATAGAGGTTAAATGACTTGACCAAAATAGCACAAATAGTGACAGAAATTGAATTTTTCTGCCACTGTGTGCTACATGAAACTATTACATAGAAAAGAGATTAAGGTAGGTCATTTGTCAATCTCCAGAAAGTCAAATCTAGCAGACAAGAGACCACAAATTTCCATTTCTAGTTGGAAGGTGGAAGTAACTACATTCCCTCCTCTCACTTAGTTCCCTGTCAACAGGGTAGAAAAGTCAAACTTCACAAGACTGGAGAAAGAGAAAGGAAGGAAAGCACTATGAAGAATGTGAACAATCCCAGAGGTTACATACCCTGTAGTCCTTTCCTAAAGTCCTATTCCAATAAGGCATCATCAGCTGAAGGTCATCCCGAGCTGTCAAAAGGTATGTCATTGACATAGCTCTGACAAGCCTTATCAACCTAGAAAGGCTTTGAGTTCAGCTTAGTGATAGATTATGAATCTACTGTATGTGGAGCAGCCTAGTTAAGCTAAGAGAGGGTCATAATCAGAGGACAGACCACCAAACAAGTAACTTGCTTGACCACAGCATGAAATCATCTACTATCAGTAAGCTGGTTTTCATGGAGAGGTCATAAACTTCTTCCCTTCCTTTCTCCTTTGACTGGAAGAGAACTTTTCCAGGTGTCAAGAGGATGTCAGACATCTACCCATCAGGGTCTTAATCAGCATCTCCGGATCAGCTGGAAGTATTGTCTGCATTTTCAGGGCCCAAGAACAGATTGAATTTATGGCTCTATGTGAAGTCCAGCAAAGAGACTATATCACTCCTAAGGAGAACTTCATGAGCAATCCAAGAATGGGGTAAAAGTACTTCCAGCCTCTTCCAGGAGTTATGAGTACATCTTTGCCATGTATGCTGTCCCAGGTGGAGCCAACATTCCCCAAGGCTCTAAATGTATTTGTGACAGAGTATGTCGCAGACTTTTGGGGGGATGCTTTGTACCAACTGTGCTCATTGTACCACCTTAACAAATGTTCCTTTCTAAAAAGCTTGCTGACTACAATGATAAATGTGGAAAAAGCATACCACTGAGGTCTTGAACTAATGGCATTAGAAAATTATTCCTGACCCCCTCAGGGATACCTCTAGAATTCTGAGGGGAGATTTAGCCAGTCAAGCTCTGGGAGCACATATGATGATCTGTAAGAAAGGGAGTTGGGATAAGAATATTTCAGAGCTAATAGCTAAAAATATAATAATTATTGTTTGTCTCGCCTAATTCATACTAAAATTATCCAGGTGAGAAGTAACAGTGGCCTGAACTATGGTGATGACAGTGTAAAAGGAGAGAAGGGAATACATACAGGAGATATTGTGGAGATAGAAATGACAGGATGTATCTGGTAGCACAAAGAATCATAGGATCATAGATCCTGTGTTAGAAGGGTCCTCCAAGGCCATCTAGTCCAATGCCCATAAATTGAAAATGAGGAAAGGGAGACCCAGGGAAATTAAGCCATTTGACCATGGTCATATAAATAGTAAATATAATTTTCAGTGAACAAAAACATCACAACCACTCAATCTGTCAATAAGTATTTATTAAGCACCTACTATTATGCCAGACACTTTGCTAAGCACTGATACAGAAGGATACACTCACAATATCAAGAACATAACAAACCTACAAGAAAATAGCAAGACAAGGAGAGAAATTCTCTCCCAAACATCTTAATTGCTAAGGCAATATATCCTATCTCCAGTTTGTACCCTTTAGTTAACAAATGAAACATCATATTCTTCCATTGTTTGAACATTACTGTTTGTGACAGTTTCCAAAGAAGATAAACAACTGGTCAAAAGGGATTATGACCAGATAAAATTTAATAAACACTTACCTGTTTATAGCCCTGGATAAAAAACTAAACTTACTAAATAGAGACACATCTTTTCCTTAAGGAGCTTATGTGCTATTTTATTAAAATCACCTATGTAATTTAACATGTCATTGTCAAAAGACATTTGTCCTTCATATAGATTTTATTTATCCTAACACTCCACAGCAAAAATTCAGGGTAATTCTATTTCTACAGAGCTCCTACCTGCAAAATGCAGGATTATTGAATAAGAATAAAAATATAAGTACAATAATTTTTAGTCAGAGCCATAACTAGGGTAGAGCCAGCAGGGCCCTTCCACAAGGTGTCTACATTTAGAATGTTCACTTTCTCCTCAGTGGTTTTATCCCCCATGAGCTACCTACCAAATACTCTACCATCCCAGTATTTCACAGTTCTCCAGTTGGCTTGAATTGTGTAATAAAACTCTAATTCTTCATCTGGCATCTGCCCAAACAGGATCCCATCACCATAATGCTCCTCTCCCAGGACTCCTTCCACCTCCAAGCTTGGCAAGGGAACTGGTAGTACTTTCTGGTTGATGGACTGCACATTTCCCAGATTAACTGCCCCCAAAGTGAGTCTGTCCTCTGCCTTATCACTGCAATCCCTCTTTATTTCCTATCTCTCCCCTTCATTTGATATTCTCTTTACCACTGGCAACCCTAAGAGGCTATACTCCAAACATGCCCTTCACACATGTACCTCACACTGGGTAAAAGGTTTCCTAGCTATGCCTCTATCTGTAGTTACCATTATATGTCTGGATGGGTTTTCTTTCCATTTGTTGGAGGGAGGCGTTGCCCCTATTTGTTATATAAAAAAATTCCTCAAATTCAAAAATTATAGTTGTGATTCAACCATTTTCTCAATCAATTTTTCAAGTTCTTGCCTTTGTGTCTCTCATTACACATAAAAATACAGTAATGCAACCAATTTCTTTATATATTTCCTATAAGAGATTATTGTGGAAGATAGAGAAAAACAGGGAAGTGTAGGTAGAGGTCATTATCTCTTCCTTATGTTTTTCTCAGATACTGGTATAGCATAGATTAGGTTTCTTAGGTCATCCTAACATATCTTTCCCTGACTCAGTCAGGAACAAATTTCACCTGCTGGTCTCTGACCCACTTCTAGTGGTAATCAACACTTGTGGGCTCAAGGCCATCCATACTCAGCAGGTAGAACACAATAAGGTGGTAAGTAAACTGCCTTCATTCGAGAATCCGAGTTCTTCACTTGCTTGTTGGTGCTGATATGCTGCATTCTGCCAGTCCTATAGTACCTATCTATTCTTAACTGACTTTCGAGGTGGCCTCTTGCCTGTCTAGTCCTGCCATATCTGCCAGACTCCTTAACTGGATTAACTGGATTCCCATATTAGCCTCTCCCAAACTACCTTGTCCCATTGCTCTTTGTGCCCTGGTGTGACAGGTGTTTAATCAAAAGCTGAATGTGTTAAAGGGAAAGAAGAATGTGTTTCTTTGAACTAGATGGAAAATGCCTGAAGAGGAAAATGATCCCAGAATCTCATCACACCAGAGATAAAAAATAGTGTATAAACTTATTAACTTGGGCTACTCATTAATTTGAAATGTGAGATAACTCAAGCTATAGTTTAAGTCTATCTTTTCTGGTATCTACAAAAAAAAATGCTAAGCAAATTAGCAGTGTTCAGAATCATGAAGGAATCACAGAAGCTACTTAAAAAAGGGAACTATTCCCCAACAATTTAGTAAGTCCCACTCAAATTATACATCTTTCTTATATAGTCATTATTGTAGGCGATCTAAAGACCTCTACAACAATTAGCCTAGTGTATTTGGTGTAATTAGTGATTTATAGCAAGCGAATTTATTTTTTTAAGGTTGTTCAATTCTTTCTTTGTAGAACCTTCCCTAATCTCCTTGGGTGAAACTGTTATCTGATATCAAATTTTCCATGACTTCCTATATCCACTTTTCTGTGTATATATTGTATCTCAAATGCCATACCCCAGAAAAATATAAACTTTTTTTAAGTTAAAACTTCAATACCTAGAAAAAATGCTTTATACATACTAGAAGCCTATGAAAGAGCTCTCTCAGTACTCTTAGTGTGGTAGAAGTGATAACCTAAACAGGACTCCTACTATCTCCTCCAGGACCCCACCCCACATTGTCATGTAATTTAGGCTAGTTTTTCTTTATGTAGTAAGAACACCCTGGCTCTCTCTTCCAGAGCCAGGTGCACCCATCTGCTTCTAGGAGTTTTAGGTTACCCTGAGGTGTTTTAAGTGTCCCAGTTGAACCCCTACCAGTGTGTTCTTCTCTTTGTTAGGCACTAGTAACGAGCACCCCAGTTCCATTTAAGAATTTAACATCAATTAGCTTTTACAAAGGGTTGAAAGTTATAACAAAGAAAGAAGTTTGAAGTTATAAGCAACACTCTTGTCAACATCTCAGGGATATACTCTCTCTGGTCCTACCTCAGACTCTAAGGAGAATGGGCTTACTCTTAGAATAGTTCCTATAAACATTGGTATTACCCAGACCATGTCTAGATGATTGCTAGATGAGTCCTCATATCAGCTATAATGGGCTATGTCCTGAAGGTCACTCCAAAGGTCACTCCTTGATCCTTGGGATATGATGGAGAACTGAGTGAAAGAAAACCCAGATGCTGGGAATTGGGATGCTACTGTTTCAAAATAGAACAAATACTAAGACAAGCAAAGAATTCAGGACCATATTCATAGGACCACATGGTATCATTGGTGGAAAGGGCCCAAGCCTTTTCTCCTTATGATATTTTCCCTCACCAGATGCCATCAGTGAAAGAATCCAAAAAATTCCTCAAAGAGAGCAGACAAATAGCCAGTGACCACATCTGAGCTAATTCAGGCCTTTGTGAAGATTCTCCCCACTCTCAGCTATAGTAAATTAAAAATGGTTTCACATTCACCATGTGATTAGCTGACCAGCACCAGTTACAAACTATCTATACAACCTATATAGTCTCTCTAAGGCACTCTGATTACATGTCATCCTAACTTCTCTGGGAAGTAGGTTCCCCAGCATCTGCACATGGGAAAATGCCTTCTTAGACACTCTGGGTATGTACCAGATCTTAAAAATACTTAAAAAGTATTAAAGCTGTCTTTGAGATTTAATTGGCCCAGGGCACCAAGGCAAGGGTCATTGACGTGACTTCTTGCTTGCCTAGGTACAAAACAGACAGGACAAGCAAGGCTGAAGCTTCAGACCATAGAACAGCAGAATGAGTAACACTAGAAAATTGTGCTTAATTGAATCACCAATTTTATCCTGGAGTAACTTCCCTTTCTTGCTCTGTATATCCTTCCCCTGCTTTGGATGGGTAAATAAGTGTTTCATTTCATTCCAATTTTGGACCAAAACTGTCAGGGGACTGCCTTGAATGAAACCCAGCCCCTTACGTCTGGTATAGAAATGCCACAAATGTTTAGTTATATTCCTGGCCTTCTTTCAACAAAAATTGACACCACTCAGGGGAAAGAGGCCTGCATGTGGTCACAGCACCATGTAAATGAATATGTAAGTGTCTAAAAAACTGCAACCTGCTGGACCACAATGGATGAATATTGCATGCAAATTGTTCACTAAAGTTTTTTCATCACTAGCTATGTTGCCGAGTAATTTCAAACTGCAACAATAACAAATAGTTCCACCCCATATCATTAAACCCATCTACCCTTTTCCATTTGATTTTCTATTTCTTACAATTGCTTACATCATACCCTAAGGGTTTAGGGAGCTGGTGTTCCTGTGGTTTGATTTTAAATATTTTAATTAAGTGGTGCCTTCTGCCCCACAGCTTCTGAAAGCAATTTTTGAAAAGTCAAAAAGAAACAAAAGAGACAAACACTAGAGCACCATTGATAAACCAGAACTGCTACCTATACTGTGTTTTTTTCCAATGCTCAAGCACTTTTGATTTCCAGTAAGTAGAGAAAACTAGAGGTGATTGTAAGTAACATGGCATCCAAATCAAATGCCTCCCCAGAAATGTAAAACTCAGAGCTCAGACTTAGCCCTCCAGAGAACATTCATTCATTCATGTATTCATTTATTTAACAATCAAGCAAGCACTGATTAAGTGCCTATTATGTTCCAGACACTCTTGTTAGTGCACACCTATTGCTAGGTATTGGGTTATAATTTTAAAAAGAAAAATAAAACCCTGTCCTCAAGGAACTTAAATTCTACTGGTTTTTGTACATAATCCTACAGACTTTTATTGTATAAAAATAAAGTTTCTTAGGGTTGTTATAAAGAAATTGCTTTGAAAATCATAAAATGCTTATAGAAATGTGAGTTATTGTTTTACAGTGGGGTCCCCCAATTTTTCCTGATGAACTAGATCCTCAGATCTATTTATCCAGCCCTACAACGTCTTTCCTGACCTTCATTCACCAACAACGGACATTTCTATGTACCATAGACGTCTATGGTAGACATCTCAAATTCAATTCTTTTTTCCCTAAAACTATTCTTATTTCTGAACTTCCTTTTTATTGGTGAGGCAAAGCCATCCTCCCTGAAACCCAGGCTCACAATTTCTTACTCTTCCCTGAAATATTCAATCTGTTGCCAAGTCTTGTCATTGCTGCCTCCACAACATCTTGGATAAATGTCCCCTTCTCTCCATTTACACAGCTGACACCCTGGAGAAGATCTTGATCACCTCACAGATGGACTATGTATTGCACTAACCCACTTGCTGACCTCCCTGCCTGAAGTTTCTCTCCATTTCTCTCCACCCAGATGTCAAATTAATATTCCTTAAGCACAGAGGTGAACATGACAACCCTTCTCCCCGCAACACACACACATACACACATACATACACTCAGACTCCAATGAGTTCTTATTCCTTTAGGATCAAATATAAAATACTCTGTTTGGCTTTTGAAGCCCTTCAAAACCATATACTTTTCTACTTTTCCAGTCTTCTTAGACTTTACTCCCTTTTGCATATTCTACAATCCAGTCACACTGACCTGCTTACTGTTCCTTGAATAAAACACTTCATTTCTTTGTAGTCTTCGCAGTAGTTGTCCCCTGCTCCTCCTCACCCCCCCTTGCCTGGAATGCTCTTCCTCCTCACTTCCACCTTCTGGCTGCTCTGGTTTCCTTCAAGAATCATCTCAAATCTCACCTTCTACAATAAGCCTCTCTCAGCTCCCCCATTGCTAATGTTTTCCTTCTATTACCTCCAATTTACACTGTATATATCTTGTATATACACAGTTGTATGTGGGTTGTCTCTCCCATTAGAATGGAAGGGCAGGCCTTTTGTCTTGCTTCATGTCTGTAAAGTTTAGCACAATGCCTGACACATAGTAAGAGCTTACTAAATACTTGTTAGCTGTCTGAGTTGTGATATGAATCACGTAATAAGGGAGGCAATTTGGAATTATATGAAGGTATTAAAAGAAAGACTGAATGGATTAATAGGTAAAATATTAACCATGGAGTCAGGAACTCCTGACTCTGACATATAGTGACATATGTATATATATATATATATATATATATATATATATATAGTAACATATGTAGATATGTCTCTAACAATTTTGGTTCTCATAGGCAACTCTCTAAGACTTTAAGTTATAGAGAAGATAGTTTCTTATCGGGAGATTCTTATATGAATAAGGCCATATATCAAAAAAAGTAATTATTTGTACTAAGAATGATTTATCTCAAGGAAAGACAATATTCATTTGGAAAAGTTGGGAATTAGTCCAATCATTTTGGAAAGCAACTTGGAATTATGCTAAAAATGACTCAATCCTTATGCCCTTTGACTCAGAGATCCCACTGCTGGGTATATATACCAAGGAATTAAAACACATACAGAGAAAGAGAGGGAGAGAGAGAGAGAGAGAGAGAGAGAGAGAGAGAGAGA
>NW_020940360.1:14491097-14560247 GCF_900497805.2 Vombatus ursinus | reverse complement strand
GAGAGAGAGAGAGAGAGAGAGAGAGAGAGAGAGAGAGAAAATTCCAAAATATTCATAGTAGCACTTTATACAAGAGTAAAGAACTCAAAAAAAAATGAGCTATTGTGAAACAAACTGTATTATATCAATGTAATGGAACATTATAGTACCATAGAAATAATGAACATGAAGAATACAGAGATAACATGGAAAACTTATATGAACTGATATAGATTGAAATAAGCAGGACCAGAAAACAAATATACTAAATAATTACAATAAAGAAAATGGAAAGAACAAAAAAAATGAAGCTGAATGCTTCATAATTAGAATAACCAATCTTGACTCCAAAGAAGAGATCAGAAAATCCACCTTCCTCCTTTTCTTAAAGAAGTTGGGGAGGGGCAACTAGGTGGCAGAGTGGATAGAGCACCAGTCCTGAAGTCAGGAGGACCTGAGTTCAAATCTGGCCTCAGACCAAACACTTGACACTTACTAGCTGTGTGACCCTAGGCAAGTCACTTAACCTCAACTGCCTAAAAAAAAAAAAAAGTAGGGAACTAGGAGAGCTCAACATTGATTAGAAGACCAGACTTGGTTCATATATGGGTTGATTTTTCTGAGCAGTTTTGTTTTCTCTTTCTTTTTTATTCTTTTTTTTTAACAAAGGATGGTTCTCTGGGTAAAAGAAGTGAAATGAGATATATCAGAATGGGAAGTGATGTAAAAACAGTAGTACCGAGAAATATAAAATTTTAGGAAAAAAAAAAAGATCTACCACTATGCACATTGTGAGAGTTGCTGGAAATATCAGAGGCTGGTGAGGATACATAGCTCTGATCACACTACTCATCTTTCAGAATCTCCTCTAGCTAGGAATCGGTAATGGTCAAGAGCCAACACCTAGTTTCATCAACCAAATAAGTCATAGAGGTTTACTAACTGAGGCTTTTTTTTATAAAATAAAGACACAAACACAACTCTTGCTCATTTTATAAGTATCTTTGAAATAGCTATCTTTTGTAATAAAGCAAGCAAGTCACTTAACCTCTGTTTGCCTCAAGTTCCTTTACTGGAAAATGGAGATAAGAATAGCACCTGCCTCCCAGGGTTAATGTGAGGATCACATGAGATAACATTTGTAAAATGTTTAACCTAGTGCCTAATAAACATTAGGTGTCATACAAATACTGTCTATTATTAGTATTAACATTGTTGCTGTAGTTACTATTATGTTCCCCAATCATCCCAACATCACATTCTGATTGCCATTAGAAATCACATTGTAAATCACCCATTTTGATTCTCTACTCCATTTGCATGAATTTCTTCTCTAAACAGAATGGCAAAAATCCATGCCCTTTCCATTTCTGTTGCTTACAACACTCCAGTTCAGAGCTGTATTTCCCCTCAGCCAGTGTTCTTTTTGGCATTTTCCCTATACCTTCAGTTTTTTTGCTTTGACCAACTGAATTCCTAATTGGCCTTATTTCCTGCTCATCACCCAGGCCTATGTTGGTAACTTCTCCCATGGGAAGAAAGCTCAATGGCAATCAGACAGAGAAGTGCCTTCCTTTCATTAATGGGAATAACCATAGATGGACTATGGACCTACTCACTAGGAGTCAATTGAACCCATGCAGCTTAGCATTTTTACTGTTGTTCTACCCCCTACTTGTTTTTTATCAAAAACATTTTATCAGTTCCTCCTCTAATCCCATCCATTACAGGAAAGTGAAGTATCCTTCATTTATTAGCTGCTTTCTGTTAAGACTTGGGGGACTGAACAAGGAGGAAGAGAGAAACACTCAACCATGGAAATTTGGTCATTTTAGGAAAGGGGGTGTTGAAGTCTCTATACTCAAGAGGTTTCATAAAACACTTCAAAATAAATTACCACTTTTGTCACATTTTCCTCATTCCTTTTGAAATGTTATATTGACACTGGCAGCACAACCCCTCTCTTTTCACTATCAGCAATAGAGTAATAAGACTGATTGATTCTCTTATCTTGGGCTAAGCCTTCTTGGCCTTTCAAGTGCATTTCCTGTATCATTAAAATTTCCATTTCCAGTTTCTCGAAATCAACAAGAAGTAACTATTTCTTACTCTTTTTTATAGGACAGTTGGGCCCTTGTCATTAACAAACACTTCAGGTTTCTTAACTGACATTTAGTTCAAGTGGATGTCAGAAAATATAATTAGGCTCTTTCCCTATGCCTCTCTCAGGTGTTTATTGCTTTGGTACAATGCTCTCACCTTCAGGACACTTCAAAATGCTGTGGGCAGGGTTGGATTACTTTTACAGAGCAGGTCAAGTAAATGCCCCTGGTGTAAAGCCTTTTCCTTAGTATCCTAGGATAACTGATTTATAACTGGAAAGAATTCTGGCAACTATCTCATCCAATATTCTCATTTTACAGATGAAGAAACTGAGACCCTGGGGAACTAGGTGACTTGTTCAAAGTATCAGAACACCCAAGGTCAGCAGGCCCCATCTGTTTCCTCCTTTCCCCACTTCATTCCCCAATGGAAGCTATTTAAAGGATTATTAAGTTATTAAAATATTTCATTAAGTAAGTCATGTCAGGTGTTGTCATCCCATCCTGCCAAATTGACCACAATGACCCTATCCCAAGAGCCCCACTCTCTCTAAGTTATTAGGCATACTGATTTATATTTCATAGCATATTTGTTACTTTCAGATGCACCCACGTTGATCTTCACTAGGAAGTCTTGAAAATGTTCATCCTTCTGATTAACATAGGTGATAATATAGTGGTTCTCTATCCACTATGCTACAGTGACTCTGATATTAAGAAATATTAGGAATAAAAGATATAAATCTATAAATGGAAGAGGCCTCAGAAGCCTTCTAGTCCAACACTTTTATTTTACAGATGAGGAAACTGAGGCCCAGGAAAGCTCATGATTTGCTCAGTGTCACAAATGTAATAAAGATCATGGGTGGAATTTAAACCTTAGTCACTCAGACTCAGAATCAGTATTCTTATTCATCACAAAATCTTTATTTCCTCTAACTAAGCACCTACTATTTGCCTAAAACATCGAATGTTTTATATATCACAGAATAAGCAGCATATCCAATATGCCCTCATGGTGAACTTCTCTTTTTAAATTAGGTGGGCAGTATGTTAATCTCCATTTCATGTCTCCTTTCAAGAGATTTCCAAGGCCCAGATTTTCTTCATGATTTATAGGCACACAAAAAGAGACATTTTCTCTTCTAGCCATGCCACTCCTAGCAAATAGGTAAATACAACACCTCTTTATCCCTGCCTTACACTAATTGGGATTTCAATCATCTTCAGGCGACTTTCTGGACAAACCCAGTAAAATCTGTCTTTATTTTATCCACCATGACTTTAAGGTGGAATATACCACAGTAGATCTGATTATTTTTTATATTAGACCTGAAATCTCTCTACTTAGGCTTAGAGACTTCACTCATTAATTATATAATATCTCTAGGAAATAAATAGGTGACTGACTATGATGTCCAAAAGAAACTCAATATTAACAATTTGGAGTAAGAACAGTCAGGGTGAATACTTCTGAAAACAGGAAGTGAACAGGATTTTTAAAAATGTTAAATTCATATGTTCAAACCCTTTACTCAAAGTTCTGCCTTCCCCTGAAAGCCATACTTGATTGATATTGTAATATTTCAAAGGTTTCTATTCCTTAAACTTTTTTAAAAGGTTTCTTTAGCTTATCAAAGGGAACCTAGAACAAGGAGACTAGAAGATGAGAATCTGCTGTTAATTTGCTTACTGTGTTTAAGATGGCAATCAAGCATGGTATAGATTAGGTTAGATAAAGTCAGGAAGACTTGGATAGCTATGTAACCAAGTGCAAGTTTTTCTTTTTGTTTTTTGGTTTTTTTTGGCTAGGCAATGGGGTTAAGTGACTTGCCCAGGGTCACACAGCTAGTAAGTGTTATGTGTCTGAGGCCAGATTTGAACTCAGGTCCTCCTGACAGCAAGGCCGGTCCTCTATCCACTGTGCCACCTACCTGGCCCCAAGAGCAAGTTTTTTAAACTTGTATTAGTATTTCAGTATTTCAGGCAACTCTCTAAAACTCTAGGAGAATTGTAGTGTCGAATATTAGAAAAAACATTAGATTTTTAGTCAAGGAGGCTGTTTAATTTCCAACTCTGCCATGTATTGCCTGTGTCACCTTGACCAAGTAACTTAGCCTTTGTGAGCCTCCACTATAAAATCAGGAGACTGGATTAGATGATGTCTAAATCTCTTCTGGCTTTAATGTTGGTGTGGACGAAAGAGTGCTAGCTTCTTGGAATCAGAGAACTTGGTTTCAAATTCTGGCTCAGCCATTTATTTCATGTGTATTAAGTCAGGTAACCTCTCTGGGTCTCAATTTCCCCATTTGTAAAACGGGTAGTTTAGACTAAATGACTTCTAAATCTCTTCTAATTCTAAATCTATGATAATTTCTATGATTCTGTGATTGTAAGCAACAGATGAGTTGCCCCATCTACATTAGTTAAGGGACCTTTCATACCAGGCGCTCTTCACCTTGATAAAATCCCAGGACTGGATACTCCCAACCACTTCTAAAACCTATCAGATAAAACATATTACCCACAATTCTTATAAGACTGCTTGTCTAAGGGCAGTAGCAATAGACAATAGAATAAAGAGATAGAAGAGTCAGTCCCAGAGAAACGTCATATGTTGTAGTCTTCTAAGGTAGCCAGCCATTAAAGCCAAGAGGAAAGGTAACCTAGAGAGTGAAGGGGGTAGAAGCTGGAGAAAGGCAGGTGGGGTGAGGAAGAAATATTAGAAGTCATGCAAAAATTCCAGCAATAATAAAGAAACTGGCAACAGCTGCAGATCTACACACAGCCCCATTCTCCTAACTCCTTTGATTTGTACCCACAATTGGCCACTTACCCCTCATGTTGAGGATGTAATTAGCCAATTTGCTAAAGTTGGGAGAAAAGAAAAGTGAAGCTTGGTAGTGCTGCATTTCCTAAGGCTCTCTTAAGGGTTTTTTCTGGGAACTCATTACAGCACTTAGGTTCACCCAACAGCCACTGGCTTTGGATTTCCATTTCTATAGAATTCCTATTCAGGAGCTTAATGGCACACCACTGGAGTTTACCCATTAGGTTAATTGAAACATTTTGGTGGAGTACCTATGAATTTACCACCACCCCTCCCATTTAATTCTGTTTGACCCCATCTAAGATCCCATGTCATTTAAAAATCATCTTCCTGGTTTGATATGAAAATCTGGGAACAGGAAAAAGCACATGTCATTTTCAATATTTGTTCTCTTGTTGGCAACCCTTTCCCTGGAAGAATGGCATTGCTGTAAAGGGGATTTTTATTTTCTTAGCATTTAAGTTTAAAAAAAAAAAAAAAAACTTGGCTTCTGTATAACAGAGAGATTTACTATTCAGGCCTCTTCCTGAAAAAATATTTGTTCCTGAAGGTTTTCTAGTAAAGAGGCATTGTCTTTGTTTCTTCAAGGTAAATGATTTGCATGAAACTTCACTTGGAGCACCTTTGTCTCAGTCTTCCTTTCTCTGTTGTTCATCTATTATTTATTTCTTTTAAAATGGCACTTTTTCTACCTAATTGTTTATGGGAGACTTACAGATGGACTAATAGTGGAGAAATATACTTTTTACTATTTAAGAAGAAAATTATTTGGATTAATATTGACCAATTATTATAATAGTACCTTGTACCTAAGTGCAAGACCTTAGACAATGATTGCATGCATGCATGAATGAAAGAATGAATTTCCTTGGAGGTCCCCAAAGAATATTTTAAAAAGACCATCCATTGAGTCATACAACTAGGACAAGAAATCTTCGGAATTCCAAGGGTAAAGATTGACACAGTTAGTCAGTGCCTGAAGCCAGATTTGAACTCATGAAGATGAGTCTTCCTGAGTGCCAGCACTTTATCTACTGTACCATCTAGCTGCCCAAGAGTTCATTTGGGAGTATGGAATTTTCTCACAGCTATAAGAGGATGGAATGGAAGAAAATTAGTCTGATCTAAAATGAATAGATCTCCTCTTCCTCTTTTCCCTTTTCTTGCTTTCTCTACTCTCCTCACCTTTACCGCTAATCAAATTTTCCATCCTGCAAGGCTACCAGTATTGAATCAATCAAAGTTATAGGCACTAACATCTGAACCATTACTAGACTCAATCCTCTAAAGAGGTATTTGCTTTCAAAAAGAGAGAAACTTGACTCTCCTATTGGTAGAGTAATAGAGGTGATCCACTTCCACCATGACCTTCCAACTGTGAAGTATTGATGGTTCTTCTATCGGTGGTCAATGGTTGCTTCAATCACTTCCGCCATGGTCACAGCCTCAAATAATAGTGATATATGATCTGGGGTTTTCTGCTCTTATGTTCCTTACTTGTATTCAGGTGCTTTCCTGTCCCCAATACCCTTGTCATTTTCCACCTCCTGTAAGAGCTCTCAAGGGAGTAAAATAGTAATAATTCCATTGTTTGATATCCTGCAGGTACATGTCATTCGCCTGCCCTTTCTTATCTTTGCAAGTGGCTCCATCATTGCAACAGCTCAGGAAAACCAGAAATATTGCCTGTGGAGAAGGGAGGATGTGAGTTGCTACAATGAATAGTCAAAATCAGAAATAGAGAATTCTCAAATGTAGAAGACCTTCTGTCTAAATTAGAGTCTCATTAAAATATAAGAATCTTTTCAACGCTAGTCATGACATTTCTTTTTCAACTCAGTCTTTATAGTATTTTACAAGTCATTGTTTCATGTCTATACTACATAAAAGGTACAGGAAAGAAGCCAATATAATGAATTCCTTTTTTTTTTCTTGGCCCAGAACTGTCATTTCATTGGTGGGGGATAATTCTTGGTGTGGATAGTCTCTCTACTAATGCAAATAGAAAATTCATCTGCTACTTATTGCCTTTGCTACCTAGGGTCTCTGAGAGGTTAAGAGACTTGTGCACATTTATTTATACTTTCCTTTTGATGTATGAAACTTCATTTGTAAAATATTGCATGGATGTAATGAAGAGAGCAAGGTGATACAGTGGATAAAGTGCCACACCCAGTGAGGAAGACTCCTTTTCCTAAGTTCAAATCTGGCCTCAGACATTTACTAGCTGTGTGTGCCTGGGAAAGTCACTTAACCCTGTTTGCCTAAGTTTCCTCACCTGTAAAATGAGCTGGAGAAGGAAATGGCAAGCCACTCCAGTATCTTTGCCAAGAAAAGCCCAAATAAAGCCATGAAGAGTCAGACACAACTGAAACAACTGAACAACAAAAATGAAGACAGAAACACATTATACTCACGAGGATCATGCCTAGTTATGATTTATTGATATTCAAACAAAGCATACAGTTAGGACATATGCCAGGTTGTCACATAGTTGCCTAAAACAAGGCATAACATATATAAGGCCCATCTATGTGCTTGTCGGCTTTGCCAGGGCCACAGAATAACCTTAGTGGCTCTTAAATTTGAACCCTAAAAGGTTTTATATTTAAGTTGACAAAGGGAGAATGCAGTTCTTATAAAAATCACTAATTTAAGATAAGCAGAGCACAGGGACCTCTGAATTTACCAGTTAAAAATAAGCTAGATAAAAATACACAAAGATATTGGTTTAGATACAGGAAATGAGAGGGACCTTAGAGATCATCTGGTCCAACCTCCTCATTTTACAGATGAGCAAACTGAATCCCATGGAGTTTTAGTGACTTATCCAAGGTCACGCAAGTAGCAGGAATATAGCATGTATGAAGGAAAATAGCATGAATTATGTCTGGACAGGTAGACAGAGGCCATATCATAGAGGGCTTTAAATGTCACTCAGAAGTATGAATTATATCCTTGAGGTATTAGAGAGAAACATTGAAGATTTTTGGTCAAGAGAATGACATTGTCATACCTATGTCTGAATAAGATTGTGAGCTGTATGGAGGACAGACTAGAGTTAGAAAAGCCTATATGCAAGAAGAACAATTAAGAGGATATAGTAGACGATGCAGGCATGGACAAAGATAATGGTTATATAAGTTAAGAGAAAGGGATATATGTGAGAGATGATGTGAAGTACAATCAATAAGGCATGGCAACTGGTTCAGTATGAGAGGGGGAGGGGAGAGTGAAGGAAGAGTTAAGGATTTAAAGCTAAGTGACTAGAAGGCTGGTAGTGCTTTTTACAGAAATAAGGAAGTTTGTAGTAGAGATAGGGCTGGGACAAAACATAATGAACATGGTTAAGGTCACGTTAATGATAGTTTGCTTCAACATATTTACAGTTTTTTGCATATCCCAAAATATAGACTGTGGTAGTATAATTGTAAGGGGCCACTGAAGTTTGTTCTGCCAAAAATACAACACTACAGTCAATAATTTTGTTTCTGGTAGACATGAATAGTATAGGCAACGTTGGTTGGCAATATAATAGACAAGCATATGGAACAGGGGGTGGTTACCTACACATTTTGTCTTTATCTTTGGCAAATTTTCGTGAGTAAGATGGGAGCTAGAAATTAAACCATTATTCCAGTCCCAAACCATTCTGAGGTTAGCTAGATTTAAACCAGGGGTGGGGAACCTGTAGCCACAAGTAGACCTCTACGTCCTCAAGTACAGCCTCCAGGCCATGGGTTCCCCACCCCTGGTTTAAGCTGTAAAAATGTGTTTTGGTTACAGGGGATAATAATCAAAAATTTAACAAGGAATTAAAAGGAATTTTTAAATTCTAAGCTTAGTAATTACAAGGCATAAGGAGAAAGGAGGTCAGATAAATAGAGATTCTTAGCCTCAGGGTTCCTGCTAGCTTTTGTTAGTTGTCTGGTTGGTTGTGGTAGTTTATAGACCTAATCTACACTCTCAAAGATCTTTAATCCACCTACCCTTATCAGAGAGAAGCTTACCAGCCCTAGCTGATGGTGGCAAAGAACAGCAGATGGCTATGAAGATGTTGTAAATCTCCAGTTCATCCAGAATTGCCTTCCACAATGCAAAACTACCACTGTCCTATAGTGGTGTTATCATTTTGCTTTTTGTTGGTCTCTGTGGAATATCACATTTGGGGTTGTCTCCACCCTTCATTCTCTATCACATTATCTCCACTGGGTGTCTCTGAAGATCTCTGGTTGCTAAACTGTACTTTTCTAATACCCACCAGCCTTCAGATTTCAACAACTCCATAGTCATGTACTACTCTCTACTATCATCAACTAGTGTGCACCAGCTAGTAAGTTCCTTTCTGACAAGCATAGGTGGACTGAATCTATGTCTTGAGGACATAGATTATAAGGTCCTAGAAGGCAGGAATTTTCTTTTGCCTTTTTTTGTATTCCCAACACTTAACACAGTGCCTGACACATACTGGGTACTCAATAAATGTTTATTGATTGATAGATTGAAAGACTAGGGTTATGAGCTACCACAAGCAACCAGATAACTAACAAAAACTTACAGAAACCCGAGGCTAAGCATATCTATTGGTATGACTTCCTTTCTCCCAGTACCAGAAAATTACTAAGCTTAGAGTTAGAAAATTCCTTTTAACTTCCTGTTAAATTCCTAATTATCATTTTTGTCACCAAATTTGCAGGGCTTAAATCCAACTAATCTCAGAAGAGCTACATGAGGACTGGGATAATGGGTGAGGGCATTAAAATAAATTTTGTTGTGAGGCTTTAATTTTGCGTCTTAAATTCTTGAATTTGGAGAAGTCACCATCCTTTCAATAACTGCTATTATTTTAAATTGATTTTTAAGCTCCCTTAGAAGCCAAAAATTCTGGTTAGTTCAATGTTTAGATGAGATTGAAATCCTCCCAAAACAATGGAAAACAATACTTGTCTCATTCTGAGATTTTCAGAGTATAAATAAGTCCACATATATGTGAGGTTGGACTGCCCCCAGAGGACAAGCAGGTACCTATCTGAGGTACTCTTTAAATATTTAAGATAATAACTAGTATTTCTGTATCTTTAAGGTTTATAGCCCCTTGAGGTTTACAAAGGACTTTACAAATATTAGCTTTTTTTATCTTCATAACAACCCTGGAAGGTATGTGGTATTATTATCCCCATTTACAGAGGGGAAAAATTGAGACAAAAAGAGGTGAAGTGACAAGGCCACCCAAATAGCAAATTTCTGAGGCCAGATTTGGACTCAGATCATTCTAACCCTAGATCTAGCCCACTATTCATTGCACCACCAAAGAGTCTTAAATTTTTAAGAAGGAAAAAACGTAAAATTGAGACATTAGGGGCCTCCCACACCTTGCAACGCTACTGACATCAATGGGATTAACCTCACTTTCCTTGTGGAAGCAACAATCTGATTCTGTGTCTATGAAATATTAGGATAAAAGTCACTAAATGAATTTCAAATGCTGTCTAATCATCACATATATGGGTTACCACTTTGAGAACCCTAGGATCAGAGTGAACTCCCAATTGAATAAATCAATCAAAAATAATTTGTTATGCCATGCGTCATGCTAAGTTCTGGAGACGTAAACACAAAAACATCCTCTGCCCTTTAGATGCTTATATTTTAATGTGAGAGACAACTGCAGATTAGTTCATTATCAGCAGGATTACTGATGGAAAGTGTATTTTTTCCCCCGCTAGAAGGAGGAACTGAAGAATCAAGGTAGGTAGAAGTAAGTGGTGTGTGTGTGTGCATGTGTGTGTGTGTGTGTGTTGGGGGGAAAATCAAAGGCACGTTGGATCACTGCAGGGAGAGGGAAGGAGAAATATGTTCCAGGTCAGCAGCTATCTGATTGCCAAAGAAGGGAGCTGCTATCCTGAATTAAATATAATCGTGAGCATAAATATAATCGTTCCTTGTTTGGCTCAATGACCCACTTAAGGACTGATCCATCTGGATAGAATTTGCTACCACATTCAGGACTGGCAAATCTATACCTTCTCCATTTCCTCTCCACTGTCTGCCTCATTGCTACATGGTGAACTAGCATCACCTTAGGTGTTTCATGTTCTTGTTAAATCTTGCTTATTTGCTGTCTGCAATCTTATAGTGGATTTTGTCTCCAGATAAATATAAGTTGATTTTTCTTGCCTTCTGAGCAGTTGCTTATGATAAAAGAGTGGGTCACACTATATGGAAGAATGAAAGGATCCCTGGACCAATAGACCTAGATTTAGCCATTAGTCAATATGAAAGTTCTCTGCTCAAAAAGCTTCATATATAAATGCAAGAGAAGATCAAAGGTAACCCAAATGGGAAGATTTTAGCAAATTGGAGGACCTGGAAAGGGTTCCAGCAGCAGTGGTGTTTGAGTTAGCCATTGAAGGAAGCCAAGGATTCTAAAGGAGGAGGTGAGGAAGGAGAGCATTCCAAGTCTTGGAGGATAGTCAATGCAAAAACATGGAGAGGGAAGATAGCATGTGTTAAAGATGACTGGATCATAAAGTGCATGAAAAGGAGTAAATTGTGAGACAGCTATAAAAGTAAGAATGGGTTAGGTTGTTAAGAACCTTAAATGTCAAACAGAGTAGTATTTTATATTTGATAAAAGAGATAGTAGGAAAATATTGAAGTTTATTGAGTGGGGGGTGGCGGAGGGAAGAGGAATGTGTGGATGTGACATGGTTAGCCCTATACATTAGAAAAATCACTATGAAAGTTGTGGGGAGGACTGTTTGCAAAAAATTTTGAGGCTGACTTGAAAGCAATACAAAAAACTCCAAGTTAAACCCAAGGCTTTAAGTGCTAAAGCCAAAAGAATACTGTGTGGTTCTAACAACCAGATCATGAAGCATATCTTTAAGGCAAAGAAAAAAACAAAATTTTGAGAATGAATGTACTATATATCCTTATTCTAAATAAATGTTATAAAATGATAATAATAGCTAACACTTATAAGGCATTTTCATATATGCAAAGCTAAATATGTACATAAATACACATACATACATATGTGTGTGTATGTGTGTAATAAGTGTATATATACATATGTGTGTGCATATATAAAGTCCCTTTTTATTTTCACAATAACCCTGTAAGTTGAGTATTATTATAATTCCCATTTTGCAGATGAGATAACTGAAGCCAAGAGAGGTTAGGTTGGTAAAGGGGAGGGAACAAACATTTCTTAAATGTCTACTATGTGTCCTGCAGGAGCTTTACAGGTATGATCTCATTTGATCCTCACAACAACCCTGCCAAAGAGAGGCTATTATGATCCTCCTTTTACAGTTGAGGAAACTGAGGCAGACAGAGGTTAAGTGACTAGGCCTGGGTCACACAGCTAGTTTTAGACCCCCTTTGAACTTGAGTCTTCCTGACTCCAAGCCCATCTGCGCCACTTAGTTGTTCAATAACTTGCCTAGGATAATATAGCTAGTAAGTCTCTGAGGTAGGATTCAAACTCAGGTCATCCAAGAGGCCCACTCCATCTGTGATCCATTGTGATTTATTTTTATTATAATTATTTTGGCATGCCTGGGGAAGGAATTGATGAAATAATCTTGTTGTCAAACAGCTATTTTCTTTCTAAATTCACTGGAGCAGAGGGAAGGGTAAGAAAAGGCATTTAATATAGCATAAGGTATGCACATAATATCCTGGGTAGTCAATCCATATCTTGGGCACCCCAATACTGTGCGCTGCTTTTAGAAACCCTTCGAGCAATTCTGCTGCCTCCCTTTTAATCTCCTGGCCTGTTTTTGATACTTTGGGGAGCCTGGAAATCATGTCGCTGCCAAAAGCCTGGCGAAGGGGGGAGGAGGGGGCAGTGGAAGCTTCTGCTTGGCAAATACAAAGCAGCATTCTCTCATCTAGCAGAACAGTGAGATTAGCTCTTTTATCACTAATTTTTTGCTCTCCTCCACTGCTTGGTAAACACAGCCTGTATGGCTTTGCTCCTTATCAGCTGCAAAATGAATCTGTTTTTGTTGAAGCATTGTCAATCAGAAGGGCTTTTCTGTTCATATACTTAGTGATATGCCCAACTAAGAAGGACAAACTCTCATTTTCTCCCTGCAATATCTAGCCCTCACTTTAACAGGAAGAAACAACAAGAAAGCAAAGTAAAACAACCCCCTCCGTCTCCCCCCCCGCCCCCCAACAGAAAGAGCTTTTCTGTATAGGAGAACCTGGAGTTCATTTGCTCAGTTGGACAGATTGAGATAAAAAACAATGAAGGTCGAAGCTATTAACGCTTGGACTAGAGGACATTCAGCCTGTTAGGCTCTGGTTACACAGTGCCTTTCTAATGGGCTGGTTTGTTTCCAACATGTCATGTAAACACAACATTAGCTAAAGCTGGGGTGGTCTGGGGCCAGCCTGATCTTTGATTAGCTCCAACAACATTCAATTCTATGTATCCCAATCTGAATAGTCAATGAACCTCTTCATTCTTGTTATTCCCTCTTGATTGTGTCATTTCTAAATAGACCTTAATTTGACTTCCCGCCAACAACCTTCTAGTGGCTTTTTGTTGTTGTTATTCCCAGTGATTGACACTTTCCTTACTAGTTCTTTAATTTGAAGTCCAGGACCTAAGACTTGACAAAGGATGCCCTTGATCACCAGGAAAAGCCAAAGATGCTTGGGGGCTCTCTGGGAAGATAACTTCATTTGATTATATACTTGTTAACATACCATGAAGTAGTTACTTTCCTGGAGCTCAGGAAGTTACATCATTCCTTTGTTCCTAAGGTACCCAGAAATTAGAGTTGACTACTCTGAAAGCACTTCCTGAAACAAACTTCCCCTTCTCTTGAATCCCTAAACCAACCATCCAACCACCCACCACACAAACACAAATTCTAATTCCATTTTTCACAAATGAGGTGGAGTTACATAAAAGATACTTCTACCTTTGGACATCTAGTAAAGTACCCCAATAATATTCAGTCATTCAACAACTGCATTTGACTATATTTGACTTCTCATGGAAAGCTGTGAGGCACCTTTCCTGTCTCTTTATGCTAACTGGTATAACTCTGCTCTCAGGAATTGTGATTCTCTCTTCCTTCCTTCTATGCAAGTACCGTTCATCTTTCAAGTCCTAGCTCTGCCATGAGGCTTTCCTTGATTTTTCCTCCATGAAACTTCCCTAGAAACTTTTCATTCCTTTGAATGACAACACTTTAAGCTAGAGAATCTTATGATGAAGGAACTAGATGACTTCAAAGATTATCTAGTCCTTGAGGCATGAATCTTTACTATGAAATCCATGAAAAGAGTGAGCAGACCTCTAATAAAGAACGTGAATGAAGGATGTGAAGAAAAGAAGAGGAAAAAGAAAAAGAAGGTGATAGATCTAAGGAGGAAAGGATACAGAAGAAGAACGTGAGCTGAAGAAAGAAGAGGAAAGAGAAGAAACAGGCTAAGAAGAAAGAAAAGGAAAAGGAGAAGGCAGTTAATAAGGCAAAGTTAAAATCAAATTGGTAAGACAGTGACAGAAGGAAAAGGAAGTTGAGCATCACTGTCAACATATTAAGAGGTTATCAAGAGGCTATCAATAAATTAGTAGGGTGCAAAAGAGGTAAGAAAGAGAGTGATACCTTTGGAATATCAATCACCCACAGTTTACCTCCAGCACATCTTCAGGGAAACCACTAGCAATGATAAAGAATGTGGACCTCACTTCTGTTAAATACAGTCAGCAAGTCTAATCTATCAAATGCCTACTATGTGGCAGTCTCTGTCCCAAATGCTAGGGATACAAGGAAAGACAAAAGACAGTCTTGGCTCTCAAGGAGCTCAGAGTCTAATGGGGAAGACAATATATGAATGACTACATACAAGCAAGATATATACAGGATAAATGGGGTGCATCAAAAATTTTTCAAGGATTTATGTACCTAAAAATGTATAACATGATAGGATATGATATAAAATGACATGACATGGTATGATATGATATGATATATGATATGGTGTGGTATGAAATGATAAGATAGATTTGTTCTGCTATAGCTAAGGGACTGCTGCTACCTGTGCTTGAAGTGCAGGCTGGCCTCCGACTTAGAAGAGAAGGTAAACAATCTGATGGAATACCTTAGCATCCTCCAGGTTATTTGGGACAATGCTCTGAGGAGGAAGTAGTTACAGTCACCACTTGGTGCCTTCTATACATCTAATCCACTCACTTGCTACATGACCTTGGACAAATCACTTAACCTTTATGGATCTCAGTTTCTTGACCTGTAAAATAAAGAGGATTAGACTCAAAAACCTCTAAAATGATGATCCTATTACTTACTTCAGTCAGTTAATAAGAGAGGAGTAGAGACTTGTTCTGGGGTTTAGGAAGACCTGAGTTCAAGTTCTCCTTCTGGATTTCTGCTTGTATAACTGCCAGCTCCCTCAGTCTCAGGAAGCCCTCTAAGACTGTAATATGCAGCCAAGATTCCCATCTGAGTGGCGGAGGGAGTTTTTTCAATTCCTTTCATATGTCAGTGATTTCTTTTAAATTTATGAAATAAAACAAGCATTTCCATAAAACAGTAGAATAAAAAAAAAGATGATTGCACATGAAACTTCAAATCTGTGTGTACAACTTGCTATTCCTTTTAAACATATAATCAAATTATCATGGAACTTTTTTCTTTCTTCTCCTCCCCCTGCCCAAGAGATGGTTACAATTAGACACAAATGTGTGTGTGTGTGTGTGTGTGTGTGTGTGTGTGTGTGTGTGTGTACCAAGTCTAGTCCAAACAAGCAAACAACAGGTATTTCATTAGAGTGAGGTTATTTCTTTTTGTTGTTCCAGGGGAATTGTTTTTAGGAGTGGCAAACACTAAGTGGAGTAGGCAGTATTTATTGTTTTCTTATTTGCAGTGAATTAATACATTAAACAGATATGAAGTAATCAGAAAAATTAATAGAATCTAGGCCATCCCCATCTAACCAGCTTACTCTTCTACCTAATATCATTCATTCATTCATTAGTTCTTCACCAACACAGCTTTAGATGGAATTATGCTATATGGGACAGTCAGTTCTAGAGCAATATATAATCAAGTGACAGATATGCTCTGGAAACTTTATCTGGATAGCAGAGCACTGGACAGATGGATTGGAGAGACCAAGGACTGGTGAGCATATGGGGAATTAAACAGTAGAGGTGGTTGGCTCTAAGACAAGAAACAAATGTGAATGGGCCAGGAAAGGCATTTGCAGAGACTAAATAGGAGAGCTGAAGAATCTATGACACTCTGGAAAGTGAATGAAAGAGGACTTAGCTCTTTACAATCTCTATGACTGGATCTAATGAGGGATGCTCAGATGAGTTTGATCATCGTTTCTTAGGGGGCAAAATGTATGTGTATACAGACACACACATGTGTGTATGTATAATAGACAAATAACAAACATGGACGTATAGTACATATTTACATATATACACGCATGTTTAAGTGTATGCATGCATATATGTCTGTTATGTACATAAACATATATGCATACATGTATATGCACCTGTATTCACTCATATGTGCATGTAGACACTTTTTTCCTTAGCTAAGAAAGCCACAATTCATCTTCTCAGAGAAGAAAAGGAAAAAGTGATGAATAAAATGTGTAGAAATTGACTAAATTTGGAGATTTGGAATCTAACTGGGAATAAAACTTTTGCATTTTTCCCCCTTCAAAAATAAAGGACTGAATGTTCTTTCCATTATGTTCCCTGTGTTTTATTGTACCTTTGGACCCATTTCACCCTACATTTCAATTTCTTAGACCATCATTTTACTCAATGCAGGAGACTAGTTTTCCAAAATTTTCAGACAACACTGAATTTTAGATGCCTGTCCAGAGGAAGCCTTTGAGTATTGGTCCCTCCTTATCTCTGCTCCAGGCAGTCTGAACCCAACAAGCTGTAGGATAGACATGAAGTGCTATAAAGTGCAACTTGGTCAACCAGAATTATCAGTGTCTTACACAGAAACATAGAAAAGACTAATCCTGGATAACCTCTGGAGAGCATGTGAAAGTCCTGAAAGCTCTTAATACACCTAATATAAAATAGACTTCTAAGGGGTGCTCAGCTTCACTTCAAATCCCAATCTTTTTTATGCTGAGCAACAAAGGATGAAGAAAGAGTTTTTTAAATAAGTCTGGGGAGTTCCTGGTCTAATTTTCTCCAGGAAAAAGAGGGTTATTATTGTTTTCAAATGGACAGGCTTTTTAAGCTAATTTTCTGCAAATGTTTACAGAGAATTGCAAGCTAGCAACCTAGGGAGAGATGCAGCTCATCACTCATACCATCAAAACCACGGAATGCTCTAGTTCAATGGGACCTTAGATAACATTGGTCCAGTACTATCATTTGACAAACATCCTGTCCTGAGGAACCCTATGGGAATAAGGAAGGGGTGAATACCTGCTGGGGACTAGAAGATAGTTAGCAGGGGGTCAGCTTTAGGCAAGAATAACAGAATCACCAAGTTGCAAGGAGATAAGACCTTGTGTAGTCCAAATGCAATGCCATAGGTTGAGAAGATTTAGAGCTGTAGGGTACCGTAGAGATTATCTAGTCTAACCTCTTCATTGCACATAGGATGAAACTGAGGCCTAATATGATAAGTGCTTTGTTTAAGATCACACTAGTGATAAATAGGTTAGATAGGATTAAAACTTGGGACTTTCTGACTCCAGATCCAATATTCCTTCCACAATCCTGGAAATAACCACAGCAAAATAACAATACAGTCCAAAGTTTAACATCAGGGTATTTTATTGGAAAGATACAAAATTCAGGAGTTAATCAGATAAAACAGGGTCTAAGTGACAAGAAGTGGGTTAAAAGCAAAGGAGACTATAGAAAGTAATCAAGAAAATGATGAGAACATGGCACTTTGATATGATTGATTTATTTCACATAATGGCTTCACCTAAGCCAGTGACATTTTATGATGACAGCATGCTAGCCCCTCACTCTTGGAAGCCCCCAAAGCATATGAAGAAGAAAGCAGTTTATCTGTGGATGTGCATGTTAGTCCTCGTCCTAGAACACTTTCCTACATGTGGCTTGGTGAAATCTAGTTAGTGATAGTTGATTAACTCTGGGATATGTGAGTTGTATTTGGGTTCTCTGTTCTTTCACTGGGACTGTAGCTCTCCCAGTCTACTATATATTAGAGGTCACTTCATTGCCACTACAACTTGTTGTTCAATTGTTTTCAGGCATTTTTAACTCTTTGTGACCCCATTTGGACTTTTATTGGCAAAATTACTGGGGCAGTTTGCCATTTCTTTCCCCAGTTCATTTTACAGATGAGGAAACTGGGACAAACATGCTTAAGTGACTTGCCCAGGATCGCATAGCTAGTAAGTGCCTCTGAGGCCAGATTTGAACTCAGGTCTTCCTGATTCCAAGTCTAGTGCTCTGTATACTGTACAACTTAAGAATTTCTTAGATTATATAGTCTTCTTACCCTTTCATGATTAGTGAGAGTTAAATAAAGATTTATTAACTACTGGTCTATTTCAAGGTAAACTCATTATTTAAAAAAAATCATTGCATCCCAGATCTCCCATTTTACTCCCTGTATTATACTGAGTAAGTCACTTAACCTCCTTGGGTCTCAGTTTCCTCACCTGTAAATGAGAGGGATAGACTATATGATTCTTTCCCACTCAATCTATGACCTGTGAACGAGGAATGGATATATAGTAAAACAGATAATCCTAGCCAATAGGCCAGGAATATAATTATCTGTCTAATGGGGAAACGACCTATTAGTTTATTATTTCATATTTCTAGAGATCCTGAACAGAGATGTAAGGCACCTAGACACCTATTCTCATAAAGTGTCTTTAAGGGTGCAATATTGCACCCTTAATATTGGTTATCTCCCCTTTTAAGCTCAATTTTAGCCCCTTGTAGAGCACGTTGCAACTTAGCTTAGGGCAATGTACAGCTATTCCCTAAAGGAGCTGTTAACAGCCAGAACAAGGATATGAGAAGGTTGAGAAGAACCAGGGCTACACAAAATAATGTGTTTTGTGAGGGTGAGTAAAATAAATCACTATAGCAAAATTCAGCTATACAGTAAGGGGAGATAGCATGTAACCAGGGGCATAATGGTAAATGTTTAACAACTGGCTCTCTAGAAAAAAAAATTAATGTATGCACTTTTAAGTTTAGCTGTGTTTTTAATATTTTAATATTTTCTCTATATTTTCTTAAGTCTAAAAACAAGTCCTTATTTGTAGCATTTGCCGATTTCTGAGCTGTTAATGTTTGTATTGAAAACTTATTAACCAGCTCTAAAGAGCCAGGTTGAACTGGATCCAGAAACCTCCTATGTGTAGACCCTGAGATTGTCTTCAAGAATCAGATTGGTAAACTCTATCCATCTTAGTGGGGATTTTATATTATGGAGAGATGAATTTTGCTGTAAAGCAAACTAGGGGCTCAGATAGGAGGTGATATGAAAAAGGAAACTATAACACTGAAAAAATCTTTGAGAATAAAAAGGTGGGCAGCTTTGGTGGTAATAGGAAGTACTAGAAGTGGGAGGGAAAGAAACACATACACACACAGGCTATCTTGGTTAGAGTGTCATATTACTTAGGTAGCTGCAGATTGATAACAGATCCACTATAAATGTTGCTGTAGTATGAAAAGGAGCTAAAAGAGTACAATAGCTTTCCCCTTGGGATCCTTTATCCTGGCATATACTTCACTATACTAAACATACCAGTAGGCTTTGTAAAACATGTGCAGCCACCAAAATTTTCAGGGGATGGCATATAAGGTTTCGATGGACCCATGTGTTCAGAAGTGCAGAGTCAACAGCAACACTGAACAGCAGCAGCAATAGGTAATGGCAGAGATGAAGCCATCTCTAATGGGGATATCTCTAATGGGGATATAATAATATAATAGCAGAAGTGGAGAGCCATCATCTGGGGCACAGTGCCATGGTGGAGACAGCACTGAATTTAGAATCTGAAGACCTGTGTTCAAATCCCAGATCTACTCTCATGAGACCCGGGGGGGGGGGGGGGGTTAAGTGACTTGCTAAGGTTACATAAGAAATGAGCACTAAGAGGCAGGATTTGAACCCAAATCCTCTGACACAAGCCACTGTAATTTCTACCATACCATGCTGTCCCTTCTATACCAAACTGCAAATAGAAAGTTCAAAGATACTCCAGATGCTTAGAATTAGTGTGCGTAATGACAATGTGTTAAGTTCTCTGAAGAAGGTGTCTGCTTTTCTGAAATACAGACAAAACGACAGGTAATTTTCTACCATATTATGTAATTTATTTTTCTTCTTGATCAAAGTCAACCTGCAGAATAGTGAATGAAATGAATGAATTAATATAAGAATCATTTATTAAGTGCCTACTAGGTGTAGAGCCTTGTGCTAAATGCCAAGGATACAAATTTTAAGACAGTCCCTGCTCTCAAAGACCTCACATTCTAATCAGTGAGACAACACATGAAAGTTTCAGATGCAAGACAGATGGAAAAGTCCCATTGTCCTCAGGGTGCAATGGCAAAGCAGTTGATAATGCCTTTTCTTTAATATCATTTCCACGGATAAAATGAAAGCAGTTTCTGATGCGGAGCAATTTGAAAATTCCATGCACTTTGGTGACATGAACTTTCTTTTCTAGGTCCTTTGTAGCCATGCCTGTAAAACACCCGTAGGAGCAATTGCTAGGATCCATCTCCACAGATACAAAGTATGCAAAGATCAATGCGGCCAGCACCACAGACATCCTGGAAGAGGTACTGTGGTAAGAAAGTCAGTTAGTCAGTTGACAAGCATTTTTTAAGTACCTCTTATGTGTCAGGCACTGTGCTAAGCACTGGGGGTACAAAGAAAGGCAAAAATAATCCCTGCTCTCAAGAAGCTCACAGTCTAATAGGGGATATAATATACAAACAACTACATAGAAATAAGACGTATCCAGGATAAATTATAGATAATTAATAGAGGGAAGGTACTAGCATTAAGGAGGATTTAGAAAGGCTTCTCGAAGAAGGAAGGTTTCAGCCGGGCCTTGAAGGAAGCCAGAAAAGCAAAGAAATGGAGAGGAAAAGGGAGAATGTTCCAAGCATGAAGGAAAGCCAATGAGAATGCCCAGAATCAGGAGATGGAGCGTCTTCGTTGAGAAACAGCAAGGCCAATATTACTAGATTGCCAAACTTAAAGGGATCAAGGTTGTGGAGGAGCATGTTGCAAGATTGAAAATCTAGGAAGGGGACAAATTATAAAGAACTTTGAACACCAGAAGATTTTATATTTGATCCTGGAGGTGATAGGGAGCCTCTGGAGCTTACTGAATAGGGAAGTGGCATGATCTGACCTGTGCTTTAGGAAGATCAATTTGACAGCTAAATGGAGGGTGGACCACAACGGCAAGAGACTTAAGTGAGGAAGAACAACCAGCAAACTATTGCAACAGTCCAGGCATGAGGTAACGAGGGCCTGAACCAAGGTAGTGGCAGTGTCAGAGTAAAGAAAGAGACATATAAGAGAGGTTATGTTACGGGACTTGGCTTCTGACTGAATATGGGAGGCAAGAGAGAAGGAGTGACCCAAATGACACCTAGGCTGCAATCCTGAATGACTAGAAGAATCATGGTATCTTCTATAGTAATAGTAAAATTAGGAAAAAGAGATGGTTTATGGGAAGATAATGAGTTCAATTTTGGAGATTTTGAGTGTAAGATGTCTATAGGACATCCAATTCTACATGTCCAGCAAGGAATTGAAAATGCAAGAATGGAGGTCAGGAGAAATGTCAGAGCTGGACAAATAGGTCTGAGAATCACCTATGTAGAGATGGTAATTTAATCCTTTAGAGCTGATAAGATCACAAGGATCACAGACCATTCCTCTAAATGTCCCCTAACTTCCTACCTTCTATTACTATGGAAGGCATCACCATCCTCTCAGTCCCTCAGGTTAGAAACCCAAGGGTCATCCTCAGTTCTTCACTATCTCTCAACCTCTCCCCCCACATTCAATGTCTTGCCAAAGTATGTCAATTTCACCTTTGCAACATCTCTCAAATACTTACCCTTCTCTCCTCTGACACCACCACCACTCTAACGCAGACCCTCATCACCTCACACCTGGACTATTGCAATAGCCTGCTGGTGGGTCTGCCTGTCTCAAGTCTCTCCCCACCCCAATCTGTCATCCATTCAGCTACCAAAGTGATGCGTCAGTGGCTCCATATCCCCTCCAGGATCAAATACAAAATACTCTCTTTGGCATCCAGAGACCTTTATAACAAAGGCACCTCCTATCTCTCCAGTAATCTTAGACCTTACTCCCTACCACTTACTCTTCAATCCAGAATCTAGCCTCCTTGCTAACATCTCTGGGATTTGAGTATTTTCTCAAATAGAGATGCTAGAATGCTATCCCTTCTTATCTCTGTCCACTGGTTTCCCTGACTTCCTTTGAGGCCCAACTAAAATCACACCTTCTACAATGTCTTTCCAAACCCCTCTTAATTCTAGTGCCTTCCTTCTCTTAATTATTTCTTTTGTATCCTGTATATAGCAGATTTACACATATTTGTATGACTTATTCTTCCACATTAGATTGAAATCTCCTAGAAGTCAGAGGCTGTCTTGTCTCTTTTTGTATCCCCTGCGCTTAGCACAGGTACTAGCACAAAATAGGTGCTTAATAAACACTTATTGACTGACTAAGCAAAACATTATAGGAGGAGAAGAGGGCCCAGATCAGAGACTTGGGGCCACTCAAGAGCAAGTCAAGGAAACTGAGAACAAAGTTGTCAGACTAGGAGGAGGAGAACCAGGAGAGAGTAGTCACACACACAATTGAATAATGAGAAAGCAGTTTAGGTTCTGGGTAGATCAACACAGGGGATAAGGTGAAATGCACCTTTCTGATTTCAGTGCCAAATGGAATAATTGTATGTGTTTGTACAAATCTTTGAGAGGCACAGCCAAACTGAGGAAAATTCAATTTGACAAATATTGTCATATCTGACACCCTGCCCAGTGAAGCTCTACTAGCATACCCAGAAAACTCAGGAGTGACTTTGTATTTTAGTTTTGTTTTACCACTATTGGGATTTTCCACAGTAATATAGACTTCATGTTTTAAGTCCATCTATATTTCTCAACAGGTTATTTTGTTTCCCAGCCACCCTCCCCCCCCCAAAAATCCTGTCAATTCTCACACTAACACTTCTCCAGTTTGACAGGGAAAAAAAGTTCTGATGTTGATAAAAGTGCCAGTAGATGCCTCAGAGCAATTTGGTGTACTTGGGCAGTATCCCAGGGATATTTAGACAATAGGCAAGATTGACCACAGCACCATAGAGTAATACCTATTGGAAAATGGAGATTGTGAATTTCTGAAAGCACACAGGGATATTCATATAATGTGATATTCAAAGAGACCACAGTGAGCCTGAACATTTTTTTTTAAATTTTTTCCATTCATCAGTTCCCTGATACACATAGCCTTCAGACATGGCATACTGGAAAGTGCATTAAGTATGGAGTTAGAAGCCCCAGATAGTAACTCCAGTTTTGTCCCCATTCTAGCTGCATAACCTTTGGCAAATCGATTGATTTCTCTGAACTCCATTTTCCTCATCTATAAAATGAAAAGAATTGGATTCAATGACCTCTAAGTCCGCAAGAATTCTTAACCTGTGTGTATGTGTATGTGTGTGTGTGTGTGTTATAGACTCCATTGGTAACATAGTGAAAGCCTATGGACCCCTTTCTCAGAATAACACTTTTAAATGCACAAAATAAAGTATCTGGGATTACAAAGGAAATCAATTATATTTAAATTCAGTTATGAAAATATTTCTTAAAACAAGTTCATGCTTCCCCTAACACTAGGTAAAAATCCTTTATCTAAAGGAGACTTTTAACCCTATAAGATATAGTCTTGAAAATATCTATTTTACCCTGCGAGTCTAGTAGTTTGGGTGTCAGAGCAATGGTTTCTGGTCTATAGTGGTTATTTCATTAAAAATTCAGCAATCAGAGATGCAGAGCTTTTCATTTTATATTTTGCCAAATAATATAGGCTTTGTCCAAGTTGCCCACATGTTCCTGAGCAGAGGACCAATGGTCATGTTTCTCTAGGATGTACCAACACACCAGCTCCCCTGGCCTGCCTTTCTATAACCACAGGTATTATTGTTCCTATTTTATTGATGAGGAAGCTGAGCCTCAGAAAAGTTAAGTAATTTGCCTACAGTTATATAAGTATCCAGATGCAGAATTCAAACCCAGTTCTGTCTGACTGTGATTCTAGTACTCTGTCCACTACACTGCAGTACTTCTCCGTAAGCCTAGAGAGACAGAACCAGAAATCACCCCATCCAGGTGGCCTCCTTTTTGGCCTGCTTATAAAAACAATCTCAGGGGGCAACTAGGTGGTGCAGTGGATAGAGCACCAGCCCTGAAGTCAGGAGGACCTGAGTTCAAATCCAGCCTCAGACCAAATACTTGATACTTACTAGCTGTGTGACCCTGGGCAAGTCACTTAACCCCAATTGCCTAAAAAAATAAAATAAAATAAAAATAAAAACAATTTCAGGTAAAAATAATGCATACTTGTGGGCAACAGGGATAATCCAAGGAGTTTTCATAATTTAGTCTTCAAAATGTTGATCCAGGATCAAGTCCAGTTCTTTTGATTTTTAGAATATATTGCATCCCATAAAACATTTTTGCTGACATTTGGAATGAGGCATGGAATTTGGTCAAAGGCACTACTGTGATTATGAATTTCTGCTTGTGAATTGTTCTCAGCATCTATATCCTCTCCCTCCATCAGAACCTACTGTAAAACAATGCAGTTAGCAGTGTTTTGCTAAAATAATTTGGAATATAAAACACCCATGGAAAATACAACCAGAGACATTTAGTTCAATAAATTAGTTGTTCAGCTAAGTCTCCCCTGAGATATAGAAAAATATATATTAAATATGCTTTATGCTCTCAAAGACCCCTAGTGCCCTAACTTGAAATAATGATAAAGTGCATTAGTCTTTATGGCACCTTTTATCGAAGGACCTCCAAATACTTTCCCGACATTAATTCATTAATCCTCGGAATAACCTCTGAAGCAGTCTGTGGGTGGCAAGTAACATGTGATAAATGGGTTAGCATAGTGTGGTCAAGTTTCCCAGCAAAGATTTCATTTCCCTCTGAAACTTAAAGCAAGATGTCCTTGCTGCCTGAGCTAATAGAGGGAAGAATAAAGTCACATCTTCTGTAGTCTTTTTCTAGATTTTTATTTACAAACAGCTTTAATTATGTTTGAACTGACACTTCTGACTTTACCTTAGGCTTTTGAGCAGGAACCATTCTGCTCCTAACCTCTGCAGGCTAATCTTGTCAGAAGCTAATCAGTACTCTCTATGATGAGTCCATCAGGTCTCTTTGATAGATAAAATATTAATAAAGTGCTTACCATTTGCCAAGCACTGTACTAAATTCTTTTAGCTGATATGCACTAATATATGGATCATGAGATTATAGATTTAGAGCTGGAAAGGATTTTTGGCAGCATAATCCATCCTCTTTATGTTACAGAGGTGGAAACTAAGATCCAGTGAAGTTGGGTCCTAGATGACATCATATAAATAGAAGGCATCAGATGTTGGATTTGAACTCAGGTTTTCTGACTCCAGAGCTGGTACTCTTTTGTACTGATAAATATTAACGATGCGATGGAAGGACTTGCTCTACTTAAATCACTTAGCTTATCTTTTGCAAAGTAAAAACTCAATATTGTACGTTGTCTTGAGGAAAAAAATAAAAAAAAACAAGATATTGGGACTGTGATTTGTACTAGTTCTTCCCCTGATAAATCCCCCTCTCTCCTGTGGTTCCATTTCACACTCCTTTGTCCTTTGAATGGTTCCAGATGGCTTTCCTCCCTCTCCTCCATCCCACTGAACCCAATTAAAATATTACAAAACAGACACTTTCCTTACTCTGTCATGCCAGTCAAGACACTTCATCCCTGTGCCTAAGCTACCATAATCTCTGAAGTGAGGCCACTGATGCTGGTCTAGCCAAGATGGGCATTGGGAAAATAGTTCTGCATTTTCACTATGCTTTGAAATGTGGCACATTAGAGTAAAAGCAAGCTTTTTCTAGAGATTCAGATAACTACAAAAATTTGCAGCTCCTTATTTACAAAGAAATAGCAAAACACCCATTTTCTATCTAATATGAAAAGCATAGGGTGGGGACAGGGTGAAGGCTCAAAAGCATATGAAAGGGTGCTCCCCATCTACAGTTATATACTTTTTATTGCATGTTTTTATCATAAGTTCAGATGTAATGCTTTCTTTGATGGACATACTAGAGTAGGGATATGAGGCAGCCTGGGAGAGTGGGAAAATCACTAGACTAAAAACAAAAGCACCTTGGTTCTAGTCCTGGGTATCATAGATCAAAATCAAAACAACTATTAGAAGTATTTCGAGAGAATGTAAACTCCTTGAAGGTGGGGACTGTGTTTTATGTTTTTTGTTTTGTTTTTGTTTTTTTTCCCAGTATCTCTAGCACCTAGCACATAGCAATTGTTCAGAAGTAAAACATTGTACTTGTCTGACTATTGACTTACATGTTTTAGGTTCTGGGGGTTTTTTGGTGACAGAGAGGTGGATTTGTGATTATATCAGTATAGGGAATGCCAAGTATAGAAACTCCTCCAACCAATGAAATACAACAAATTCCCTAGCTTTGAGTCTTAGGTTCTTGGTGGTTACCAAGGGGTTAAAAGACTTGCTATGAGCCTACAGCTAGTAGGTGTCAAATGAAGGACTTGAGCTCAATTCTTCTTGACTCTAAGGACAGTGCTCAATCTACTATAGTAAGTTGTTTCTCTGTGTTTCTATACTATCTTGCAAAAGACTTATAGGTATTCAGTTATATTGTGTGATCTGAGAATCAAAACAAAAATTTTTCCTACAGAGTTGCTCCCATTACCTCAACAAGAGGTCAATTCAAGTCCTGAAAGCAAAGGAGGGTTTTAAGATTTCCATCTAACCTTCTCCTATGAAATATTAATATTAATAACTTAATAAAATTAGATAGCTATTACTTGGAAGATAGTACAAGACTCTGGATTGGCCAAGGTGAGGTAAGGGACAGGTAGAATTCAGTACATGTCAAGAAGTTTTCTTTTTTTTTTTCCTTTGTCCCCTTCAGCTTTATATATGTTGTTATCTGGAAGAACACCTTTGACTCCATCTACTTGGCATATAGCCCACATTGAAGAGATAAGAGGTGAAGATTGCCCAGACATAGCTTTAATCCAGTGACAGTGAACCCCTTTGCCTTTGTAAGCCCTGATATTGCCAATAAATCTACCACATTTACTGCCAAACTACACTAGACTGACCACTGCCACATGATACCCCAGTTCCCTTTCCGGACCCTAAATGGAGGAGATGGACAAGAGGAACAGAATATGACTGTAACCTTGATTGGTACCTTTTCTCACCCTTATTCATTCAATCCATACCACTTACTGAGTGCCAACTATGCATTCACCAATTCCTGGGAGAGGGATGGAGGAAGAAGGGAAAGAGAAGATGGTGTTAGCACAGAAGTGTCTCTACCTTCAAAGAGTTTACAATCTTCCTCTCTTTCTGACAAATTTGACCTGTTCCAAACTTTTTCTGATACTGAGAGGTGCTAAGTGGGATTTCACCTTCATATTAAGTTTCATTGTCCCATGAGATCTCTCCACATACACACACACACACACACACACACACACACACACACCATACACCCATTCTCCTCTGACTATTTCTTTTCATATCCCCAAGAGAAAAGTAGGGACTCAAACCTGTGGTCTCATTCTAAGACTGTTTGCTGGCTAAAGAAATTCAGCATTTGCATATTGGGGGGAGATCTCCTCTCATTGAGCTATCATGCTGCCATTCCCCTCCCCTGACAGCAGAATATCTGGATGGTAGCAATATCAGGAGCCAAGTAGGAAGAGTAAGACCAGGTGGAGTCATCTAACTATGGCCCTAGGCTCTTCAGAGCAGCAACATGAAAATGCTAAACCAGAATGAGCATGTATCCAGGACAAAAACAAAAGGATGCCCCCAGAAAAGGGGGCCTAAGCTTAACACAAATTTTGTCTATTTCCAGGTTTGAGCCTTGTGCATGATGTAGCTTCTTTCAGTTGCTCCCTTTTTTTACCTTTCACCCCTGAATAGATCTTGCCTCCCAAATCCTCAAGAGAATTTAGTCCTCCCTGTGGTCATTTTTTTTAATTGAACCAGAAAATTTCTCCCAAAGAATTAAAATCTCTTTTTCTCCGTGGGTTATGTTTTGAAGAAATAGCTGCCTATGCTCAGGTCATTGAAAAATGAAAAAAAAAATCAATACCATTTCATGTTTTGATTTCAGCCAGGTGGTAAGGATTATTTGAGCCATTTCCTTGCCCTATATAGGGAAATGTCTCTTCCATAACATGGTTAGCTGGAACCACACAGGAAAAATAAAAAGCTTCAAACTGCTACCCTTCCAATTCAGGAGAGATGGGCAGTTTGACATAATTTATCCCTCTGAGTATAAGCCAGGAACCTCTCAGCCAGAAGTTCGTCTCTAGCAAAGTTGTATCTTGAATGTCACGGGACAAACAGTAGCCTTAATCATGGTATGCATTTAAAATGAGTGTTGTGCTGAAAATAAAAAGCATCATGAAAGGAATGTTGACATTCAACCCTTTCCAGGCAACGGGGTTGCTATAACAATCTATGACAGACTATTTTTATAGTGACCAACTCTCAGTTTTAAAGGCTAAGTCAACCCCCCAAACACAGCTTTTTCAGAGACAAAGAGAGAATGACAAGTTGGAAAGCCAAGTTGGAAGAAAATCTCGAACCTTCCATGGCCTGAATTTGTGGAGATAATTTACTACACACAAAGGATGACCTTATAAATTTTAAGGACCTAAGCAAACTCACTATGTGGTCATGGCTTGGTACAAGGTTGAAAGCACTGAAGACCAACCATTCTCTTTTGTTGTTGTTCCTTAAGGCAACAACCAGTAGGGAGACTGGTTAAACACTCACTCACACACACACACACACACACACACACACACACACACACACACACACACCCTCAATTGTGTATGTGTTTTAAATCACTAAACAACATTTGTTCACCATTCCTAATATCCCGATGCACTATATACTGCACCATATATAGTAACAGAGGAAATCAAGTTGATTCCCATGCCTTTTCCAGAAGGAAAAGTAGCATTTATTTGATTACTCTTCCCAGAAAACAAGTAGAAAGCAGAGTTGGAGGGTCTAAATAATCAATCAACATTTATTAAACACCTACTATGTACCATGCACTGTGCTAAGTCCAAGTGATAGAGGAGGTGGCACACGAGTCAAGCTCTGCCCCTGACTAGCTGTGTCATTGACTGAGTTATTTAACTTCTCTGAGTCTCAGTTTCCTTTTCTATAAATTAAAGAGGTTAAATGAAATGACATATAAAGTACCATCCAGCTCTAAATTTCTGATTCTAATAGCAGATTTTAGACTCGCACACAAGCGTGTAATAGGATAGAGATTGCACCTGTGATATTGTTAACACAGGGAGCTCCCAGATAGGATAATCCTTCTGCCAGTGAAGGTTGGCAACTTCTCTGCCACTTAGAGTTTTAGAGAATTGCCTATAGTGTTGCGTGATTAAGTGATTTTCTCAGAGTAATATAGCCTGTAGATGTAAAAGATAAGACTTCATTCCTCTTTTTTGCAGATCGGAGGCCAGTTCTCTATTCACTTCATCTGTCATAAACATTTAGTAGGACATTCCTTATTGCTTCCCTATGTGTCTCAAAAAAATGTAACATAACAGAAATAAATGTGTAAATTGACTAACCACAAAGAAATATGTAGTTGGAAAGTACCATGATAAGGGTACAAACTGGAATTTACTATATTTTCTAGGAGTTATGTATTTATCTCACACTTTTCCTACATATAATAATAATGATAATAATAATAATTAGCATTTATATAGTACATTAAAGTTTGCAAAGAGTTTTACAAATAATATCTCATTTTATCTTCACAAAAACCCCAAGAGGGAGGTGCTATGATTATCTTCATTTTACAGATTAAGAAACTGAGACAGAGGTTAAGTGACTTGACCAGGGTAATATAGCAAGTAAGTACCAGAGACTGGATGCCAATTCAGGTCTTCTGAACTTCACTTAGCAAGTCCTACTATTCCAAAGGTATTTTAGATGTATTAAATTCTTGGTGGGTTTGTTTTGAACCAGAAATGAACTAATTTTATTCTCACCTCCTACCACTACCATCCCATTTTGCAATTCAGACAAATTGACAGATGAGACACTACTAAGCAGCATGTCCTTAGGGCAAAAAGTGTCAGAAAAGTATAGTATTCAAATGCTTACTAAATATCACTTGAGGACAGTGACACTAATGATGATGGATTAGGAAAAGAATGAATCTGTACAATAAGGGTCAATATTGTCTACCTTTAATTATAAGCTAGTCAAGGATAATGTTCACCTACAGTATCTAGTAGGCCAAGTGATTATAAATTGAAATTTTCACTCGCAAACTTTTTTTTTCTGACATTGGTTGGAACTTCACTATGCCCATGTGAAGCTTCAGTTCCACTATAGAAACTAATCTATTGCCCACAAGGGAAGAAATAAAAACAGAAAGGCAGTCAGGAATGGAACTATCATTTCTTTTGCTCTGTAAATATTTGCTATGCAGATCAAAAAAAGTCAGTTGATTATCCGTGTGTTATATCTTTCATGTACTGCACAATCATTTTTTGGCCTTTGAAATAATGACTTAATTGTAAAAATATAACCTGCTTTGGCTTCCAAGAACCCTTACTACAAAAATGACCATAACAAAAACCATACATACTGGCTATCTTCCTGAATTAGATATTAGATACCATCAGAGTGGTGATGGCAGAAAGTGAAAAAGAATTAAGAAACCTATTGATGAAAGTAAAAGAGAAGAGTATAAAAGCTAGTTTCAAGCTAAACATAAAAAAAGAGGTTGGCAAGTGATCCCATCACTTCCTGGCAAATAGAGAGAGAAGAAATGGAAGCAGTGTCAGATTTTATATTCTTCAGCTCAAAGATCACTGCAGACAATGACTGCAGTCATGAAATTAAAGACACTTGTTCCTTGGAGGGAAAAATATAGCAAATCTAGACAGCATACTAAAAAGCAGAGACATCACCTTGCCAACAAGGTCCATATAGTCAAAGCTATGGTCTTTCCAGTAGTAATATATGGCTGTGAGAGTTGGATTATAAGGGAAGTTGAGTACCACAGAATTGACACTTTTGAATTATGGTGCTGGGGAGACTTTTGAGAGTCCCTTAGACACCAAGGAGATCAAATCAGTCACGACTTAAAGAAATCAATTCAGACTATTCACTGGAAGGTCAAATAGTGAAGCTGAAGCTTAAATACTTCGACCACATAATGAGAAGATAGGACTCATAGGAAAAGACCCTCACACTGGCAAAAATTGAAGGCAAAAGGAAAAGGGAACAGCAGAGGATGAGATGGAGAAATAGTATCATGGAAGCAACAAACATGAGCTTGGACAGACTTCAGGAGATAGTGGAAGATGTAAGGGCCTGGCTTGCTGTGGTCCAAGGAGTCACAAAGAGTTGAACATGACTGAACAACAGCATGCTTAATTATTCTCCAGCTCATACATGTCTTCTGCTTCACCACTAGAGGAAGTAGTCTAAAGGAAGGTGGACAAAAGTTTCATAGATTTAGAGCTGGAAAGAATCTCAGAAGTAATCTAATTCATTGCCCCATTTTAAAGATGAATTAAAGTGAGTTGGTCAAGATCGTAAAGTATTCAACAGCAGAACTGATACTTGAACTCTGATCCCATGAGTTAAGTCCAGGACTCTAAATAACTCACATTTGAACTTTTTTAAGTCACTTTTACATTTTGGCAAAGTGCTTCCTTCACAACAGTCCTACGAGGTAAGAAGTGCAAGCATTATTATCCCCTTTTTATAGATGAGTGACTGGAAGCTCAGAAATGTTAAATTATTTGCCCACAGTCACACAGCTAGTAAATGGAGGAGCAGAAATAGAAATCCAGGTTTCCTGACTTTAAACGCAACACTTCTTCTACCACCCCACACCACAGAACTTGGCATACACCTCTTCAGTAACCCAGGCCAACTCACTGGCCTTTAGGAGGACACTCATTTCTCCTAAGTAAATCTCTATTTACTGACCCCATCAACATTCACTTTTTCTCTTTTCACCAGGTCCCATATTTAAAAGGCCTGAGAGGGCAGGAGGGGGGTTAACAGAAGGAAACTATTCCACCTGCATTAGCTTGCCATAGCATAATAGTTCCAAAACAATTTCTGCTTAATGAACAACCACATTTGCATTTCAAGAGTACCTTGGGGTGCTATAAAGTCAATATAGCATAGATAATTCTGAAGTCAACCCTTCTCCCTCTATAAAAGGCCCTTTAACTGTAAAAACCAATTCTAATAAAAGGCATCTGTACTCAGACTTCTGCTTTACACAATACACTTCACTATAACATAAAATATTTGGCCCTGAAGAGCAGCTTTATGGAATGGACAATAAAATAATGTAGTTTTGAGTCATGGCTGTGTATATAAAGGCTAGTTTCCACAGTTCTTCCTGTAAAGGGTCAAAAATAGCAATTGAGCTGAATTCTGCATGGCAGTGACCTTGGCTGTCCATCTAATTTAGAGATCTTATGACAGATGGATTTAAAATACAAAGTATTCTTACATAGTACTACAGAGGCTAAAGAAGATATTGTAACCTCCCCACCCACCCAAGCCCTTTTGATCATAAGTAATAAAACCAAGTTAAAATGGGAGGGATGGTAAAGCCCTGGACCTCCTGAAAGAAATCCCAAAATGAAAGCTCTCAGGAATACTATAACCAAATTCCAGAGCTCACAGGTCAAGGAGAAAATACTGCAAGCAGCCAGAGAGAAATAATTCAACTACTACTGCTGGAGCCGTGAACTAGTCCAACCATTCTGGAGAATAATTTGGAACCATGCCCAAAGGGCTACAAAACCATATGTACCCTTTGATCCAGCAATGCCACTGTTAGGTCTCTATCCTTGAGGGATCAAAGGAAAAGGAAAAAGACCCATATATCCAAAAATATTTGCATCCCCTCTTTTTGTGGTGTCAAAGAATTGGAAACTGAGAGGATGTTCATCAGTTGAGGAATAGTTAACAGGTTATGGAATATAAATGTGATGAAGGGCATGGTTTCAATAAAACCTGGGAAGACATATGAAATGCTACAAGGTGAAATAATCAGACCCAGGAGAACAACCTACAGTAACAGCAATATTATAAATATAATCAACTATGAAAGATTTTGTAACTATGATCAAGACAATGATCCACAACAATTCCAAAGGAATCAAGATGTAAAATGTTGTGTGACTCCAGACAGAGAACTGATGGATTCAAGAGTATAGATTAAAGCACATTTTCCCCTTTATTTTTCTTGCTGTTTTTGGAACATGGCAGATGTAGAAATATTTTTTGCTTGAGTTACATGTATTGTTATTGTTCAATTGTTTTTCAGTCACGTCCAACTTTTTCTGCCCCCATTTGGGGTTTTCTCAACAAAGATCCTGGAGTGGTTTGCCATTTCCTTCAACTCATTTTACAGATTCGAACACTGAAGCAAACAGGGTTAAGTGACTTTACCCAAGGTCAAACAGCAAGTAAGTGTCTGAGGCCAGATTTTAACTCAGGAACACGAGTCTTCCTACTCCAGGTCCAGCACTCTGTCCACTGTGCCACTGAGGTGCCCCTTACATGTATAATGGGTACTGTTATCTCTTGCCTTTTCTATGAGTGGAGGAGAGGTAGAGGGAGGGAGAAAATCTGGAACTGAAAATAAAATTAATCAAGCAAAATCAAAACAAAACACACTTCCTTAGCTACATCATATTCCTCTATTAAAATATAAGCTACTTGAGGGAAGGGCTATCTCACATTTTAATAAGTATCTGCAACACAGCATAGTGTTTGGATCATACTAGGCACTTAAAAAATGATTTTTAAAATTCATTGTGTCAGGGCAGCTAGGTGGCGCAGAGGATAGGGTTCCAGCCTTGAAGTCAGGAGGACCTGAGTTCAAACCCAGCCTCAGACACTTGACACTTACTAGCTGTGCAACCCTGGGCAAGTCACTTAACCCCAACTGCCTCACCAAAAAGTGAAAAAAAAATTCACTATGTCAATCTTATGTGCCCAGAGCCTAAACAACTAACCTATCTAGCTTGACCAAACACTCAGAAAACTGGCCTGTACTTCACCATCCAAATCTACAAATGTTTGTACCAAATCTTCAATTTGATTAATTTACAATATAGGATACTCTTACTGAGCTGACTATTTATTCACTTACTATCTCATTCTCACTCTTGGCAGCAGTCTAGAAAACCCTCATTCCCTATACTGAGACACCTGGAAAATTAAATTAATGACAGAAACTGATTGATGAACATAGAATTATATGAAAAGGAAATGTGTTTCCCCTAAAGAATATTTTCACGAGGCTATAATTCCCCTTTCGGGACATGTCTAGCAAACCAATCAGAAAGCTTACATTGACTAGTCAGCTCCTTTTCTCCTTTGCCTGGTACTAGAGATACTCACATTTGAAACCTCTTATAGGTCTTCATTGTCAAATGAATAAAGTCTACATTTCTTTGCCCAATGTTCAAGACCCTCCAGTCTGGCCACAAAACACCTTCCAAGCTTTGTCTCAAACTTGTTTCCTTCATAGGCCCTTCAATCAAACTAGAAAATTCATATTCTTCTAAACGTGCTCTGTATTTTCACTTCTTGTTGGCTTTGTTTACACTGTTCTTTCCCTGGTCTCTTCTCCCCAGATCCCTGACCATTAAAATCCTACCCATCTTTCTAGACCCTGAAAAAAACATCAGGTCTGTTAAGATCATTTCTCTAGTGAGGAATTTTAGGGTACAATTGAGTATCCTCCCCAACAAGTAACTCTGTATCTTAAAGCAGTGGACAGTAGGATAATTGGCTGACCAATGATTAAAAAAAACAGTTCCCAGTAGCAAACTAGTGGCCTCCAGGGAAATCTGTCTTTTCATCTGAATTTTCTGTTTAACAAGGGCTATCTCTGTCAGAGGCCTGACACTTCGTCAGAAAGTCCATGTAACTTTCTATTTAATTTCTCAAGGGTGTTTCATGTTCCCAAGGCTATTTCAGAAGGAGGTCTTTCAGGGAAAATCTTAAGAGGCTAAGATCTCTTTCCGCTCTAAATCTATGATTTTATGATGCTTTGCAATGAATATTTGATTCCAAGAATCTTTGAATCTTCATAAGTTCCTGACATCTGATTACTGCTCACCCTTTGTTCTCTGTATTCACTTCCTGAAATCATGAACTCTTTCCTATTCCTAGATACTTAACCCTCAGTTTCTCTACCTAGAAAAGTGATTGTAATATAACTCTCTCAGTAACAATATCAGATCATAAGATTATAGAAATTAGATCTAGGAAGGAGAAACCTTAGAACACTTAAAGTCCAACTGGTCCACTAGGGTCCCCCAGCTACCTATGGAAATGGGCTAAGTAGTGGAAGTTATTAACACAAACAGTAGGACTCCATTGAGTGAACCCTCCCCAGGAGATTTGGGGAAGTATTGTGATTTGAACAAATAAGTGAAACAGTGTGAGTCCAAGACAGAATTTATCTTAAGGGAATTTACAGCAGGCCAAAGTCAAGAGGTGGGAGGATATAGAGGTGGAAGTGCAGTAGCTTGATGAAGTCAGAGAAAAACATTATGCAGGCAGCAACACTAGGAATCTATGAAGTGATAGTTTATTTTATGCGATGTGTCTGCCCAAGATTCATTCTTTTATGTTAACACTATTCTAAACATACTATCTCCTTCTTCTGCTATGTTGGCATTACTGTTAGCCCAGGCTGCTTCTTGCCCCCATTTCCTTGTTTGAAAAGTGTACAAGTGAAAACTGAACCTTGAAACATGACCAGTTGTTGGGTATGTATTTTAGGGCAAGGAGAGGATTTGTCCTAGATGAGAAAGCAAAATATAAAGTGCCATCATTCCTCAAAACTTCAGTGTTTTATTATATCTGCTTATATTTTCCCTGTAATATCTGTGGAACAGAAATATTTTGAATAATGTATTTTTCCTGCCCATTTACAATTAGCAGTAGTAGAAAAGGAGTTCAAAAGATGGCACCCTAGAGTACTGGAGAGAATGCTGAATGTGAAGTCAGAATGGCACGGGTTCAAATCTTACCTTCAACACTTAATAGTTTTGTGACCTTGGGCAAATCATTTCATCTTTCTGCGTCTCATTTTCCTCATAAGTAAAATGGCCTCGAAGTCTTGTTTGGGAACTTACAGTACAGAAAACTCCTCTGTCTTTGACAGTTATAAGTTGCATATTTGTGGAGTCGGACTTATCTTGATCAAAGCAGTGCCTGTATCTATGCAGTCATTAGGCAACCCCACTCACTAGAGGAATAAGGGTAATCTATTCATGCAAAGCATGAAGCAAAAAGACAAAGCCTTCTTCAGGAGGAAAGAAGCATAAATCGAAATAGCCAGGCAAGTTGGCATTAAAGCACTTATTGGATACCAAGATTCAAAGCTTGAGAAGAGTAAGATGACCAGTTGCTGGGTGGAGATTGAGGATAATGTAAAGTCCTTCTGAGATCAGGAAGCCAATATGTGGAGATTTTCAGAGACAAATAACAGAATCATTTGTCTAACTCAACCAAGTTGCCTAAAACTTTAGTCATATTGTGATTGCTTATTCTTTCTGTCTCTATCATGGGTTTGTTCATGGGTAGGATCCACTAAGCATCCTTGGGACTCAACTGTTCCCACTGACACATAGATTGGGCATGGCCAGAAAGTGATAAGAGGGGAAATATGGTAGCAGGTTGTCATGTAAATGAATGGAAGAAAGAGTCTTAAACAAGAACGAGTAAAGTAGAAATGTGAAATTCAATAGAGAGGTCAAGGAGAATGAAGACAGAGGTAATACTATGGAAATCACTGATTGTATGAGGGCATTTTTCATGTCAAATCAATAGTAGCCTCTGAGAAGGAATGGGGAGGCTAGGGGAATTGGGGGAAAAGGTTAACTTGATGCATGACAAAGCAAATCAATATAATCAATATAAAAAGGAATCAACACTCCTCATATGAGTAAATGTTAAAAATGAGACAGAAAATCTAAGGACATCTCTATAATATAACTGACAGAAATCATTTCAGTAACAGAAACAGAATCACTGAGAAACAGTACCACATTTACATCAATATTTGTCCACATATCACACAGCAGAAAGAATATGAGGAAAGGAGTTATGATAAGTAAAAATTAATCCAATTCACAATAAAATGAAAATGCCATAAGCCCAGAGAACATTCATGAATGGGGCAGGGTCCTAAATTTAATGAACTGAAATTAAATACCATACCATCCAACAGTTTGAAAATGAAGGATTTTATTTTAATGAGATTTTTTTTTTTGCTTAATAATAAAGAAAGTACACAACATCCTTGACTTAGTTATTCACCAGAAAAGCAAGTTCTGGCTCTTTGCTATAAAGATCAGGTTTTAAATGGAATGGGGAGCAGAGAGGAAAGAAATAAAGTAGACACTGACTAAACCTTAACCATATCCCCTTTCTCCCCAAAGGTTATCCCTGTTTCAACTTCAGAATCACCAAACTTTCAAAAGTTGGAAGGAAATTTGGTTAACCCATCAAGTCTAACCATACTTGGAAGGAATCCCTACTATGACATAATAGACAAGTGGTCATTCACTGTGCTTGAAGGACTCCCAAATGGAAAATATGACAATCTCTTGAGGCATCCCATTCCACATTGGGTCAGCTCTAATTATGAGGAAGTTTTGTTGTTATTTTGTTCTGTTATTCCTGACATCAAGCCTAAATTTGTTTCTTTGAACTTCCACCCATTTCTCCTGGTTTTATCATCAAGGGCCAAGTAGAATCACAGAAGCAATCTAATCTCATATGATTGTCATTCAAATACATATGATTTAAATATTATATATGTATATATATATATATACATATATATATATAATTAGACTGGACTCAAGAATATCTGAATTCAAATTCTGCCTCAGATATTTGTAGCTGTGTTACTGGGCTATTTTTGTTTATTTATATGTATGCACATATATACCTACGTATGTGTACACGTGTATATATGTACATCTATATGTATGTATACATATGTATTGATATGATATGGTAGATTTGGAGCTGGAAGGGACATCAGAGGCTCTCTAATCTAAGCTCCTCATTTTATAGATGAATAATTGAGGAACAGAGGAGTTAATTGAATTGACCATCGTCACAAAACTACAAAATATTTGAGACAAGATTCTAAATCAGGCATTTTTTACTCCAGTCAAATGCCCTATTCTCTGTGATGTGCTAACTCTCAACTTGAAAATGTCCCTTAGTCTTCCCTTCTTCAGGCCAACTATCTCAAATTCCTTCAACCAATTCTCATGTAGTATAGATTTAAAACCCTTCCCAATCCTGGTTGCCCTCCTCTGAAAACTCTTCAGCTTCTTATTAACAAAAGTCCAAACAGAGGACAATACTGTACTTCAAGCATAGTCTGAGTGGGGCAAGAAGTACTTTTTTTTTAAATAACTGAACCTGTGGTTTCATCAATGTAGGGAGCTTCCAGTGAGGAACATCCTCCATCAATGAGGATCAAACCAACTCTGTAATTTATAGTCTTGAGGAGTTCCCTGGGTCACAGAGAGGTTAATTGACTTGTCCAGGGTCACAGACAACAGGTGTCAAAGGCAAGGTTTGTTATCTCCGTTCTTTCTACTCCAGATTTCTATCCACCGAGCCAAGTTGCCTCTTAGAGAGGGCTAAATTTTATTCTTTCCCTTGTCACAAATACTGAGAAAAGCCTAAATCCCAGCAAACTAATTTTACCCATCGTAGGTTGATAGGTGGTACACTAAGAAGAGAACCAGGCTTGGAGTCAGGAAGACCTGAGTTCAAATGCGACATCAGATAATCTCTAGCTGTGTGACCCTGGGCAAGTCACTGAATCTTTTTTTTGCCTCAGGTTCCTCATTTGTTAAATGGGGATAATTTGTGGGGATCAAATGAGATAATAATTGTAAAACACTTAGCATAGTGCCTAACACATAATAAGTGCTATATAAATGTTATCTATTATTGCTGTAATTATCATTATCATTGTCTGAAAGAAAAGATAGAGGATATAACTACAGCCACAACAACAAAAAGGTAACCTCACTTATTGGGGAGGTTCCATTCTAGTGTGGAACTAGAATGGAAAAGAGAGTTGTACTGGGGGGGCTCAAAAGATCTGGATTCAAATCCCTTCTCTTCAACTTACTACCTGTGTCACCTTGGGGGAGCCACTTCTCTGCATTTAAGTTTCTTTATGTGTAAAATAAGGAAGTTGTATTCAATAGCCTCTGAGTTCCTTTCTAACTGTAGAGCAATATACCTATGAACTTTTGGCATAGTAAATGCCGTGTCATGGATACCTGTATTCAGTGGAATACTAACACTCCAATTTCATATTTGTTTCCCTGAGAAAAGAGTAAATCAAAAAGGGAGAAAAAAATCAAGAAAAATAGAATCTATTTAATTTGAAGAATGTGTTAAAGAAAACCTTAGCTATCCAGGATCTAGGGAACCAGCAACAAGTTCAAGCCATGAACCAGGGCATCCACCAGAAAGTGCTTCTCAAGTCGAAGCTCTTGGTAGGGACATTTGACAACCTCTTCAAAGATCACTTGGAAACTACAGTGGGCAGGATACATTAAAATGATTGGTGGAGGTGGGGAAGTGCTTGTCTGACAATTCTAGATCACTGAAAGTCTCATTAAGTGTGTTAGTGATAAACTCTTACATTCTTGATACAGATTAACGCTAACAGAGATACAGCCATGGCTATTATTTGTTCAGTAATATAAAGGCCTATCATAAAGGAAGTATTTTATTCTGAAGGAGTTAATTAGATCATCTTATAGAGGCCATGGTTCCCTTGCCACCCACTTTACCTCTGTGGTAACTTTAGTCAGGGAAAAGAGTGAAACAGCGATAAGAGCAAAGCCTAAGACAGGGGTCCTGCCTCTCATGCTTATATGTGTATGAACTTGGATAAATCACTAAACCTCAGCAGACCTTGGTTTCTTCATCCTTAATAGGAAATCAGTTAGATCAGATGGGCTTTGAGGTTCCCTCTGGGTCTACATTTATGACTATGAATCATAGGCTATTAGCCACAGTAATAATAATTAATATCTATTTAGGCTTAAATATATAGGGTATATTCCTTGTAGCAACACTATGAAATAGGCAATGTGTTATTGTTGTCTTTTTACAGAGGAGGAAACTGAGGCACAGAGAATTGAATTGGTTTGCCCATAGTCACATAGATAATGTTTTAGGGCTGGTAGTCAAACTTGGGTCTTAGTCTAGTTGTCTTTCCTCTATAAGAGCTGGAATGGACTTCATCTCATCTAATCTACTGATTTTAGAGATGAGTAAAATAAGATACAGAAAAGTGACTTGTCCAGCAATACAATGATATTTAATTAATGGCAGCTAGGTGGTACAGTGTAGTTTATTGCAGCTGCTAGACCTAGAGTCAGGAAGACCTGAGTGCAAATCTGGCCTCAGACACTTACTAGCTGTGTGGCCCTGGGCAAATCACTTAACTTCTCTGGATCTCAATTTCCTCATCTGTAAAATGGAGAAAATAATAGCATCTACCTCACAGGGTTATTGTACAGATCAAATGAGCCAGCATATGTAAAATTCTTTGCAAGCCTTGTTGTGCTATGTATGTGCTAGCTATTATTATTATTATCATTATCTTTTTAGAGCAGAGACTATGAGGTTTTTTTTGCTCTATCAAATCAAATTCTTTTTTATTCAATAAATGATAAATACATCTGGATTTTGCTCTGTACTTTTCAATCAATTGTGTGATTGTGAAGATATGGTCTGCTATAGAAAAATATTTGCAAAAGCTTACCTGCTCCTTTCTAATGTTTTCATCAAGGATACCTTCAATATGTGAGTAGACCATTTTTATAGACTGTACTGAGATAAGAAAGTAGACCTACAATTCAGTAGTCATTAATGCAATTTTATTGATATTTGTGGGTAATAATACAATTTGTGAACTTTCTTTAATCATTTGGTATTTTCTCCACTTTCAGATAGTTTAAAGATCAATCATTAAATGTTTTCAAAATTGCGTTACCACCAGAAGAGATTTCTTCAGCATGTACTTGATCTGGTTCTACCATCCTTTTTGTTTTGATCTCCTTCAATGTCATTTGTACACATCAGTGACTGACAAGTTAGATTTCAAATGGAGCTTTTCCATTATCATTAATAATGAAAAGTATAGTAAGATTATAAGAATACTGATTGATCTGTTCCATTATTCATCTACTTGCTGTCTTCTTTTCAATTTCATCTGCAAATACTCTGACTTAGTTGGGTCTCTCAACAAACTTTCTGCAATTTCACTTCCCCCTCTGTTGCTCTTCGCTGTATTATGAAGTGATGCTAACACTCTTACCATCATCCTGTATAACACGTTACAGATGAGCTTATATTCTAAACCGATGAGGCCCTTGGCTACTGTGTCTTTTCATTTAACAAGGAGATTAGGTTTTTGCTGGCTGAAGCAGTTCTAAGCTCCTTTGGCCATCCAGTGATTGTTTTTCATCAATTAAACTCCTCTGGGTGATAATGGGAGTGTCATTTCTTGTCCTTTATCTATTTCCCATTTGTCAGTATCAACAGCTCATTTCACTGAGTCACATTTGGGCTGCTGTAATTGCATAAAATGACTTCTCTTTATCCTTTCTTCTAGTTTCATTTTTATTTGGAACACTGGTCTAACTAGTCCTGATGGTCTGAATGCACACAGATGCCTGATTCAGAAATGACTCCCATATCAGTAACCAGACATTTCCTGTCCTTTAAGATATAGTCAACTTCACATTTTGTGATATTGTACAGGGTCTACATTATCCTCTACTTTCCAGTTCTCTTATTGAAGAAATCATTCATGATAAATAAGCATGAATTTCCTGAGAAGTCTAGAAAACCTTTGATCTTTTTCATTCTTAATTCTGTAGCATATTTTGAAACATTTTTTCACCATCCTCCCCTATATTTTCCTTACTATTGAAATCATCGGTTAGCAATGCATATGTTGACTTGGTTTGGAGGATTTTGTCCACTCCCACATAAAATTATTCTACTTATTGATCTTCTGCATCAAAACTTGGTGCATAAACTACAATTATCTTTATAGTGGTCTTTTTCTCCTTAAGTCCCCCATGAGCCCTGTGAGTTGAGATAACCAAGTACCCCCATTAACTGATGTTTCTTGTTACATGTGGGCATGCAGTGAAAACAACTCCCCCCAACATTGTTATTTTCATTTTAAAGGAGAGTATGTCAGCATCCTTCCATTTAGTTCCCATTCCCTTATGTTCTCTGGTATCATTTATTAGTACTGTATCAATATTGATATGGTTCAGTTCTTCTAGTTGTATGCCAATTAGATCATTGTATGAAGATCACACTTAAAAAAGTTCAGATAGATAACTGAAAAGTTGTGAGATTCTTAGGACTCACTGCTAAGTTTTCTACCACTCTGCAACCAGAAGCAAAAGGACTAAGGGCTTCTTTGATTTTTTTTTTAAATTTCATGGTCTGCCATAGCCAAATAATTCATTCCCTAATGAGCAAGCTACACATGTTGAGTGTTTCTGGGTTTAGTTAAGGTTGTCCTCTGAGAGTTACATAATCAGTTGCCAAGACTATACATGAAGTCTTGCCAGCTTCCGAGAGTTTGGACTTTGTTGTTCTGGCCTTGAGAACACTTTAAGAAAAGATTTAAATATAAAGAACCAAAAAGATGTCATACAAGTATACATTAATCAAAATACATGTAATAGGATAGTTTCTTTTTGGGTGACATGAAAAAATTGCATCTCCTTCCCTCCTCATTAGAGGCTATTATCCCCATTTTACAGATGAAGAGTAAAAGAGACTAAAATATTTTTTTAACTTCTTAGAAACTTTATGCTTATTTATCATCAATAAAAAGTGATGTTAGCATTTATTAAGAGCTTACTATCTGCTAGGCACTGTGCTAATTTCTGAGAACACAAATACAGATAAAAAAACAGTCACTCTTAAATTCTAAAAGGGAAGCTTACATTCTAATAGAGGGAAGGTTACACATTTAAAAGTGGGGGAGCAAAGGGAATGGGAGAAGAGAAGGTCCCTAGGAAATGGCATTATAGAGAAGTCTGGAGAGTAAAGAGCAAAGCTGAAGCAAAGCTGAAAGAATGAGCATGGTTGACCAAAATGGAAGTTCTCAGATGAGCTCACCTTTGAGTGGAATGTACCACAGAAGTAAAGGGATCTTCTAGGATGAGAAGGAGAAAAACCATGCATACCTTTTGACCCAACAATACCATTACTGTTGCAATCTTGCCAAGACGTTGCCTGTGCTGGATTACACTCCCCTCTCACCCTGGTCTAACAAGCCTTGTCTGCCAACCTTCTAAGCTGTCTTACATGGGAGATTTGTTTCACTCCTTCCTTTTGTAAGTTCTGCCACTCTAAAATTCATTTTAAGGCATTATTTTAAAGTTGTTTGGAGATGAATTTGGGAAAGCTAAGTTGAGTCCTTGCCTTTTCGCTACCATCTTGGCTTCACTCCTATGATTTTTTAAAATTAGCTTTTATTCATTCTTTTTTATACATATATATTGTATATCAAAGTAATTTCTAAACATGCCACATCTACTACATCATTTTTGTTATTATTAGAAGGCTCTTTTATCCCTAATAACCAAGGAAAAGAGTAAAGCAAAAACAATCAAAACACTCACCACTGTTGGATGACGTCCATGATGTTCTGCCCCTATCATCCTCTGCTTCTTTGCCAAGAGGATGAAGGTCTATTCATTTGTCTCTTCTCTAGGACAAAGATTCAGCTTTCTTTTAGTGTTATTTTAATTGGGTATGTTGGGTGTAGCATGATTGTTTATGATGTTCTCATTTTACTTCACTCTGCAAAAATCAGGTAAATTTCATATTTCTCTGAATTCATCATATTTTTCATCTTTAATTTATAATAATATTCTATTATATTCACATTCCCAGTTGAATTCACCATTCCCTAATTAATGGACACCCACTTTATTTACAGCTCATTTCTACCACACCAAAAAAAAAATGCTGTGAGTATTTTGGTATAAGTGAGATCTTTCTATCTCTGACCTTGAGATCACAGTGAACAGTTTAGTCACTTTTGTCACATAATCCCAACTTGTTTTCCAGAATATTGAACCACCCCCATTTCAAAGGTGATATGGGCAAGGTCCAGAGAAGTGCAATAAATTGCCCAAGATTACAGCTAGTTAGTGGCAAAAAAAGAAACAACACCTAAGCCCCAGAAGTATCTATGAGTTCCCTAGACTAAGAATTTTCGAAACAACTGGTTTCTACTTTTGGCACTAGCACTAGCACCACTTAAGAGAAACCAAATTGTCACTTCCTACCAGTAACTGTTTACAGCCAAACAACTTTTTTTTTTTCATTCTAGTTATGTACTGTTTATGTCCAGAACAGTGCAACCATAAGCACAGGTACTTAAGGTAGTAGTATCTGGTATGATTTAAAATACTACTTCTTAGTTAGAAAAAAAGTCAAAGACAGTTTCATATATAGCAAAATACTCATAGCATTTTTTTGTGTGTGATAGAAAGAGCTGTAAACAAAATGGGTGTCCGTTGACTAGAGAATGGCTAATAAATTGTGCATTCAGTGCTCTAACAAAAATAAATAAATAAAAACAACTTAAAATGACAGTATAGATGGTCCATGAAATTCAGTGGACAGACCAAGGACACCAGGAGGTAAACGAAAAACAAAGACCTCTGAACACAGACTGGTGTCATATCCCTTGAAGGGTATGGAAACTGTACCTCCAGTCATCAAGAAACCTGGTATGTTGGAGAAAACTCATTCAATATGTGAATAATTTCATACAAGACCCAAACTCAGCAAGAAGTCTGACTCCTCCCTGCCAATCATTAAGGGCAGCTCTGAGAAATAGCAATGGAGCATTTCATTGGTCAAGTGAGGAAAGAATTACAATGAAGCTTAAGGTCACGAGCCATAGAAATAGACCTGAGACCAAGTCTAAAGAAGGAACGAGGACAGACATCATTTCAAGCCACTTCAAAGAGAATTTTAAAATTCCTTGTAACCAAGATTGGCTTAACTTTTTTTTGCTGCAGGTGACCCTTTCCTCACATCAATGGCTGCTGTCTTTAATAGTTCAATCACACAGAATCCAGTGGTGTTACTCATAAATCATTTAAAGTGTCCTATTGACCATAGAGACCAAAGAGTCAAGTCAAGTGGCTTTAGGTACTTATAAGTAAATTGTAGACCTGTAATAAGACTGATGGCAAGGAGGAATGAAGGTCTTGGGCCATTTGATAATATACTTCTAAAGAAAGGCCCCTCGCAATTAAATGTTTTGGAAATATATAGCTGAGAAGATTATGCCCCAAGTGTTATTTAGGAATGGAGGGAAGGGGAGGGGTTGGAACAAGGGCATTCTGACAGTGATTTAGCTTCCTGGTGCAGTTTTGCCTTTTCTTAAGGTTAATAACAGACAACCCTGGGGATAGACAGCATCAAGCTGTTTTCAGGATCTGCTGAGACCAAAAGTATGCAGAGACACATCTGCATACCAATAAGCCATTTGAGATCTAGTGCAGGACAGTGGGACTCATTACAGCTCCAAACCTGCTGAACTCAGGTCATCTTTGCTCTTATTAAAAGAATGTCTCTTTTACCCGATATGGCAACTGGATTTCTCCTCAGCTGTTGATGAGAAGAATCTCCGTCTTTATTGAGTAGATATTTCCCACAAGTGTTGCTCTCCTTAATGGCAATTTTACCCTATTATGTGTATTTCCCAGGGAGCCAAAGAATGTTAATGAATGTCAAGCCCACATTTCTCTCAGTGGCTGGATTTCCAAATGTGGTTAGAGCAGTGGACTGCTACAAGCACACATGCTAATCAGGGCTCCATCTGCACAGGAGGCTGCTTACAGAAAGAGACAATTATTTTGCTCCGTGCAGTGCACCTTGGGGAGGGAGGGAGCAGATGTAGAGAAGTGAATTCCCAGGGTTTATGATGATTAGGGGCCCCCCAAAGCATACTTAAGTCTTTGAAATAAATACTGGAAAAAAAAAGTTTCCAAAACCATGAAAAGGAATCTTCCTCTCAGGGTAACTTCACCATTTATTTCAAAGACTTTTCCATCAGAGAAAATATTTCTCTCCAACTGCTACGGTGACTGGTGGCCAGACATGGGGTGCAATCCCATCATGCACCCAGCAGTAGGTGGGCCAGTTTCCCTTTCAACTAAATGGAGAAGTCGTGGGACAGGAGGCCACAGACAACACTCTGCCATTGGCACTTTGTGGGTAAAGAATATTAAATATCCCACCCATTGAGTAATCATGCCTCTACTGCAGCCTACACGAGAGGAGAAGTCATAAATGAATTACTGATCATAATAAGGAGGTTAGATTTACCATCGACCCACTGCACTTTTGGGTGGCCCCAATCCCATGAATTGTGCAAGTTTATGATTCTTCAGACACTACAAAAAAGCTCCCAGGAGTCATCTGACATCTTTATTTTGAGGCTTAGAAAATATCAGATGATTGTGCTCATAGCTATTTCTTCTCATATTTCACTGCCAGCCCTGCACATGTTTTCTACATTTTGTCAACCAGCTAGCAGCCACAAAGTAGGGCCCACAAAGGCCTTTTGCCACCTGAGGTCTACTATCCACACTGACTTAAGAAACTGACCCTCAGAACCAACAACTGAGATCAGTGACCATGCTACTGCCAAGGTTTGAACGTAGGGGAACTGGGTCAGTTCTTCCTCCATGGAATTCTCATTGTTATTTCACTTCCCAGTGGATTTGGAAAATCAAATTTGCAGTGTGGTTTTAAATATCATGCTTTGTGTACCAAATGGAGGGGGAATGGTAGACCAGGTAAGTACAGACTGTATATTATATACTATAACTGTATAAGGAGGGACAGTATAGTACAATAGATGCAGAACTGATCTCAAAATCAAAAAGACCTGAGGTCAAATCTTGTGATTGTGGAAAAGTCACTTAATCTTGTTGCTCTAGGCAGCTCTCTCATTCACCAGTTAAGTCACTGGTCTGGTACACCAAAAAAAGGTCATTATGTCATGATGGTAGGAAACATGTCACTCCTTTTCACTTGTCCATTGTTGTTGTTTAGTCATTTTTCAGTTGTATCTGACTCCTTGTTATCATTTTCGGGGTTTTCTTGGCAAAGCTACTGCATTACCATTTCCTTCTCCAGCTCATTTTACAGATGAGGAAACTGAGGCAAACAGAGTTAAGTGACTTGCTCAGGATCACACAGCTAGTAAGTGTCTGAGGCCAGAATCAAACTCACAAAGATGAGTTATTCCTTATTCCAGGGCCACCAATCAATCTACTATGCTGCCTAGCTGCCAGTCACTTGTCCATTAGGAGTTCCCCATAGCAATGAAATCACAGGTCTAGTCACTAGCCTTAGGCCTATGTCTTACATACAGAAAGGTGCTCAGTAAATGTGTGTCAGATGAACATGTTTCACAGGGTTGATGCATATAGGAACCAATGAGCTCATATAATTATGGCGAAATACTTTGGAACTGTAGGTAGAAAAGCCTTTCCAGTAAAAAACAATTTTCCAGTCAATGCCATCTTCCCCTGAATGGTCTACACTGGATCCCCATAGAGAACAAAGTGGACAGACACAGAATAGCATCTATAGTTCAAAGGTGAGGAAAAGGGGAAAAATAATTTATCAAGCGTGAAGTTCCGTGAAGGTAGGTTGGGATTAATTGTCTTTAGTGAAGTAATGAAGTATTATAAAATGGACCCTTTAGCCTCAAAGTCAAGTTCTATTTAACAGTTGCATGATGTAAAATTCTACAGCCAGAAAAATGTATAGTTTCCCCTGCCCTTTAAAGACAAATAATAGCTCATCTTGATGTCAGACCAGAGAAGTTCCAGGGCATCAGAGATCTGACTAAACTTTGTACCTGGCCCTAGAGACCAGGCCTGATCCCAGGTCATTCCCCCTATACAAAGGATAATCTAGGATGTCAAGTCAGTCCCTGGATAACTTAAAAGATGTTAGAAGGTGCTTGTTCTGCAGCAGATCCAGACACCCAGGGGCAATCTAGGGCAGAAAAGAAACTCCTAATGTCTTCCAGAACAAGATCTTGGAATAAAACTCCTACATAGAACTGCACCCTCATCCCAGCTTGCCCCAATCAGGATCTCATTCCCAAGTATGACCCAGGGCTGAAATCATAATTAACTGCTTACTGGGGGCCAGGGAGGCAGAGTATCAAAGCATAAGTCCTGGGTGACACCAATCCTGGATCAAAATCCTGACATCCAGATGGAGGAAAAAAAAAATATTATAGTTTCAGGGAGGGTTATCCCTATAACAAAGGTTGTGATAAATGATCATCTGTGAGCCTGAAATAGCTGCAGAAAGTTTCCTTTGGATAAATTGAGCTGATAACTTTGTTGTAAAAGAGAGGCTGGGGAAAGAAATCTACCAGTCAGCCCAGGAGGGGATGGGGAACAGATAGGGAGGAGAACATCTGCCTCCTTACCCACACAGGAGAGGAAGGAGATTTAGGCAAAGACATATTCATATATTATTCAAGAGAGATAAAATGGGAGTCTGACCTCCCCCAAATGTGATATATGCGGATAGACTACAGTTTGAACATAAATATAGATAATTGCGTTAGCTGAGAGAAATTCATGAGCTGTAATGTAAAGTCGGGGGGGGGGGTAGGCGAACACGTACTCGTATATGCACAGAGGTATGTTTTTAAGTCCTCAGTGCATACACCCCACACAGATAACAAGGGTGCAATAAACCCAAAGCAAATTGAAACAAGGTAACCTTATCTGAATCTCAGGGGCTCATTCCATTTTAGGCCAACCTTTGTAGAAGATACCAGAGGGTCCCAATATCAGTAAAACCCAAGCAAAAATATTTAGCCTTCAGGCAAGGGAGCTCTTCCCACAGACACCAACTCACATACCTCTCCACAGCCTTAGGGCTTAGGCTTAATGCCTCCCTTTCCATTAAGTTGCTTAGAGCGATTGTTTAGCAAATTTAGAAAGCCTCCTGTTTCAACACATAATTCCCACTGGACTCAGGCTGCATAGGCACCTACACCTTGGTTTTGGATGTGGATCACATTTGCCTATTTGGCCAAGTTCATCCGTTTGCATCCCAAGCCATTGCCAGTAGTCTTGACTTTTGTCTTGCCACTGGATTTCTATGACTGGAGAAGAAAGAATGAAGCTGGGGACTTTGTGCAACTCTGACTCACTTAAATCCAGGTTACACACGAGTCAAAGACATCACCGATGGCATTGGTCCTCTTCTGAGAAGAACAAACAACAAAACTTGACTATTGCATTTTACTTTGATTTGAACCTTTCAATGCCTTTCAAGACACATTGCTTTACTTTCACAAAAGAGGGCAAATATTATTTCATTTGTCAGATGTGCAGTGACAGAACCAGTATGATGCAATAATTAATAATAATAACAACAAAGTTATTATGGCTAACATTTCTATAGTGTATTGTGATTTGCAAATTGAGTCAATAGGTTAGTCATAAAATAAACATTTATTAAGCACCTACTAGCAAGGCACTATGCTAAGCTCTGTAGTTACAAAAATAGGCAAAAGATAATTCTTGTCCTCAAGGAGCTCACAATCTATTAGAGGAGACATCAAGTAAATAAATATTTATAAATAAGCTATGTACGGGATACATAGAAAATAAATAAGAAAGGGGAAGCACTAGAATTAAGAAGGGTTAGGAAAGGCTTCTTGTAAAAGGCAGAATCTTAGCATGAACTTAAAAGAAGCCAGTAAAAGGCTTGAAAGATGAGGAAAAAGAGGAAAAAGAGCTTTCCAGGCACAGGGGGACAGCCAGAGAAAATGCCCAGAGGCAAAAGACAGAGTCTTGTTCCTGGAACAGCCAGGAAGCCAGTGTCACTGGATCTAAGAGTACATGGCAGGGAGTAAGGTGTAAGAAGAACAGAAAGGTAAGAGGAGCCTCGGTTATGAAGGGCTTTGAACACCAAAGGATTTTGTATTTGATCCTGGAAATAATGGGGAGCCACTGAAGTTTACTGGGAGGTTGTCTGACATAGTCGGACCTGTACTTTAGGAAAATCACTTTGGTGATTGAATAAAGGATGCATTAGGTTAGAGACACACCCATCAGAAGATTATTGGAATAGTCCAGGTATGAGGTGATGAGGGCCTGCACTAAAGTGGTGATATTATCAGAAGAGAGAAGGAGAAATATTTAAGAGATGTTGCAAAGGTAAAATTGACAAGCCTTGGCAACAGATTAGATATGGGAGGTTGGAGATAGTGAGTAGTCAAGGATGATACCCTATGTTGTGAGTCTGAAGAACATGCTCAAAGTACTTTACAAATACTATATTATCTAATCATAACAACTTTTTGAAATAAATCCTATTATTAGCCCAGTTTCATAGATGAGGAAATCAAGGCTGACAGAGTTTAAATAATATGCCTAGTAGCTAGGCATATAGCTAGTAAGTTTCAGATGCAAGATTTGGGTCCAGATCTCTCTGACCCCACCCAGGGCTCAAGCAAGTACTTTCTCTACCTACCACTTAGCCCCAGGCATGGGCGTGGGAGAAGTGCTGTGCCTCCATCCTTCACACATCCTATCTTTTTAATCTCCCCCCTCCCTCAGTAGAATACCAGATGACTAAATTATCTTCTCAGTCTACTGGTTCTCAGACTAGCATCCTCTCCAGAGTCCCAGTGCTGTTATGCCCCCCTCGAAGCATCCATCTTCATACTAATCACCTCCACTGTGGCACTTGACTGTGAAGCCCATTTCACATAGGCTACCCAAGATCATTTTGGGTTCATCAAGGAGACCAGAAGAGAAGGTGAACCCCATACCACAATAAATTCAGCCCTAGTTTTCTCTAGTCCTAACAATTCTTTGCCTTTCCTTTCTGCTATGAATTCCAATTCTATTGTGAATGTGACATGCCTCAAGGGGAATATCTTTATTTTCATATGTATATATAAGGTTGCCTTAGAAGGAAAGTACTATGGGTAAGTACAGAAAATGCAAAAAAAAAAAAAAAAACCAACCTAGGGAAAGATTTTTTTTGGGGAAAAAAATCTTTTCAAATTGAAGAATATTGTAGGAAAAAAGAAAATGTTTCCAAGGAAATTGCATCTCAAGAATTTACAGTAAAGAAAAGGAATAATCAAGAAAAGACCCAAGAAAATGGAAAAGCATGAAGCTTCAAATTGTCCTGTATAAAGAATTATTCAATGAAAATGGCACCTTGATGGTTAATAAACTCTCTTTCATCTAGATCTTTTCCTTCCACATTCCTTCCATCTTCTGATGATCACTGAGCTTTCTCCTGAAGATATCATATTTCTTGGTATTCTCTCCAATTTTAGCTGCTCCTGCTTTCACATCCCTTGACACCTGGGACCAAGTGGAGGAGTTAACATACTCCTTGCTTCCCATTGCCACTTTTCAGACTTTTCTCTTCCACCATTACTCAAAAACCACCTTTCTTACTTTAAAATGCTATAATAATTGGGCTTTCTGCCTCATGTCTCTCCCCATTCCAATCTATCTTCCACACAGCTGCCAAAGTGATTTTCCAAAGGCAAAGATCTAACCATGTCACTCCCCCATTTGAAAAATTCTTCTTATCCCCTCTAGGATAGAATGTAAACTCCTCTCTTTAGTTTTTAAAACCCTTCCCCATCTAGCCCCCACCAATCTTTCCGACAATTTTTAGACATTGTCCCCTTCCCCCCACACTCAGCAATGTAGCCAAACTGACCTCTCTGTTCCTCACCCATGACACTACATATCCCATCTCAGGCTTTGCACTGTATATCTCCTATGCCTATCCTCCCTCCTCACTTCCCTCTCTTCCTTCAATACATAGTTCAAGCACAACCTTCTGTAGGAAGCTTTTCCTGATTTCCTAACTGCAAGTGTTCTCTCTCCCAAACTACCTCATATTGACTACTTTGCATTTATTTGTATTCATTCTATTTATTTATTCTGTGCATATATATATACATATATATAGAGAGAGACTATAGACTATAGACAATAATCTTGAGACTATAGACTTAGACTATAACCTTGAGAGTAGGGATTACTTCATTCTTTGTCTTTGCATCCCTAGGACCCAGCACAATGTCTGGTATTTAATATGCTCCTGGTAAACTTTCAGCCTGTAAATTTTTACATGCTAAACAACTGTTTGAAGGACTTCATTAATGCAAATTTCTAATATATCCCCAAGCCTCAAATTCTAGCATTATAGAATCTCTTAATCACAATAAACTTTGTTGAACAGGCCCCAGACCTTATGAAAAAGAGTACAGTATAGTAGACAGAGGACTATACCTGAAGTCAGGAAGAATTGGGTTCAAATCCTACCCCAGACTCTTTTTTTAAAAATTTTATTCTGAACTTTAAAAACTTTATTCTGAATTATGGAAAAAGCATTTCCATAACATAATAGAAGAGGGAAAAAAGATAATTGCATAGGAGACTGTAAATCTATTATATACAACTTGTTATTCTTTTTAAATATATAATAAAGTTATCACATAACTTTTTTCATTTTTTATTCTTCCCTCCCCCCTCTCCACCCTAGAGATGGTTACCATTAGACACAAATATGCATGTGTTTATATATATATGTATATATGTATGTATATATGTATGTGTATATATTTGTAAAATCATTCTCTATATGAATTTTTTCAGTTCTTTCTCACTTTCTAGCTATTTTAAACAAAAGAGGGGACAATATGCTTTGCAAGTAAAATTCCTTCACACCTGGACCAGTTTTAAATAAGTTCTAAATGGAGAAGCCCTACTCAGTCACACTGAGGTCAGTCTGCCTGTTGAGAAGTCACCATGTCCACCTTGCTTTTTATCCATCAGACCATTCATCTGAGGCTGAAACAAAAATCTGTCACTGTAATAATACCTTACCTTCTTTAATGCCTTTGCTCCCAAATGTGTAGTTTCCCATTTCTTATGCAAAAGAACAGTGATATTTGCCCAGTTCCTAGTTTTTTGATAAATGGAAATCAGGCATGTCTTCTATCAATTGGAACAAGTGTCCTTAAAGCCATATAAGATTGAAAGAGGATTTTGAAATGTTGTGGTCCCAATGTATTCCCTTCATAGGGACAGCTAGGCAACACAGTAGATAAAGCACTGGGTCTGGAGTTAGGAAAACCTAAGTTCAAATCCAGCCTCAGATACTTACTAGTTATATGACCCTAAGCAAGACACTTAGCCTCTGTTTGCTTCAGTTTCATCATCTATAAAATGGGGTAAATAATAATACCTTCCTCCCAGGGTTATTGTAAGGATCAAATGAGATAATACTTGTAAAGCACTTAGTAAAGTCTAGCACATAATTGGCTATATATATATGTGCGTGTGTGTGTGTGTGTGTGTGTGTGTACACATATGTATGTATATATGTGTGCTTGCTATTATTATTAATAACATATTTTCAAACTTACCTCTCGCTGAGAATAAGCAATGCCTGTATATTATACCTGGCTCTGCACTATATTTATGAATTCTGACATACTGAGTAGTAACTGGCATCTCAGCACTTCAGTTTCCCCACATTCTTAAAGGGTACCTAGTATAAACTAAAATAATTACCTCTTTATTACATTTAATATTTAATACTTTATTAATAGGATAATGTCTATCATTTAACTTCTTGATGAAAAATACTAAATAAGATTCTAGAACAAGACTCATTAGCCATTCAAAAGCAAAAGTGTCAAGTAAGCCACCTCTAGTCCTCCAGTTTGCTGGCAAAAAGGGAAAGCAATCATTGACAAATAGCATATGCTGATTCTCATTGAAATTCAGGGAATTAAAAAGAGAAAGAGAAGCAGGGGATGGATTGTGGTGACAGTAACCAACTGACCTAGCACTGAAATTGACCTCCTTGCATCTCTGACATAAGGTACAGAATCTGGCCTGAAAAATTAACATTAATTACTATGGAATAGAACTCTGTTGTAAACTACCTCTGTCTTAATGATCTATTTGCTTTTCCCTATTTTCCTAGAAATCTTAGGGCCAAGGTGGTTGGAAATACTGGAGGTTTGGTGTGAATGTATCTGGTACTGCTCTTTCCATGAACTCACTTAAAAGGTAACCTTAGACACTTGTAGGAGCTGGAGTCCATGAGGGCAAAGGGGAAAAGTAAACAGGTGGCTTTTCTCAGCGTCTGAGCAGTCAGATATACACATGTTTGAGGTGATCACATAGACATAACTGCCAACAGACTTTGAAGGCTGGCAAGCCAAAGAGAAGCAGGTCATCACCTCCAGCCAGTCCAACAATCCTCTAAGTACTTCAATCTAATTGCCCCATTGCTCTATTTGTTATATTTCTATTCTGTTGTTATTTCTATTTTCTTGGTTGATCAATTAATTGCTGTTCCTGTACCATTGAAATAAAAATTCCATGGACCATAGTCAATTTCTTTTTGTAGCACATCACACTTTCAAGAGCAATAATCTACAGACAGATAGCTCTCAAAAGATGTTGTTGACTGACTAAATGACCCAATTTACCATTTCTGTTCCCACTTTTCACAGTTCTCTAAGGACAAAGAAAGGGGAAATTGTATCATAGCATACACTGAAGTCTTTGAGATGGGGAATGGGGCTTGAGGAATGGATACATACACCCAGGCCAACTTAATGAAAAACAGATGTTTTGAATCCTCCATATCTAAAATTTAGACAAGTGCAAATGAGATTTTGGCCATAGTCTAGACCTAGATTCTACAACAAATGGGAGCCATCCACAACTGAATTCAAATTGACCTTTCAGAATTGTCTGTGCATCAAGCTGTGGCCAGCACTGATAAAACATTTAAGAGATCACAAGAACCATAGCATAATCAGTGTCAGACTCTATTTATCATATTCTGAGAGGCAACAAGGAATAGTGAAGAGAGCACTGGCCTCGAAGTCAGGAAGCCCTAGATTCAAGTCCCTCCTTGGACACATACTAGTTCTGTGACATTGGACTTAACCTCTCAATATGCTCAGGAAACTCTTTAATACTATAAATTGCAGAAAAGGTGCTGACTTATACTGGAAAAGACAGTTCCTCACTAGGAGTTCTTTCACCTATGAAATCACATTTCCAGTCCGTATACCTAATGAATGCTACAACTATAGGTTTCAAAATGTAATGAGTGAGTGCATTAACATAGGCAAGCTTCTGGGAAATTCAGATATGTTGGGGTGCTTTAATTGTGCGTGTCATGTGGATTTTTTTCTCTGTTTTATTTCCCTTTTTTTCTTTTCTTTTTTTGTGTATATTTAAACCACTATCTTACATATGTATCAGGATTAGATATAATAATTGTGAGTTAAGCTAATTCTTAGAAAGGCATAGCCTATCTTATACATATTAATAAGAGCTTTCTTTGAGATAGTTTTACAGGCCCTCATATATGTGCCAAGATGTAAGACAGATGGAGGAAAACTGGCACCACTATTAAGAATATCCTGGGGTGATGGAGAACCATACATTTGACTCATCCCTTCTTGGTCTCAATGTACATACTTGCTAACTCACCTGTGCATGAAGAATTATAAGTAGCTACTTCCTTAGTAGGGATTCTTAACTGCTACCCCAACAGCCACCCCAGAACCAAAAGCAGGGTTTCCACATGAGCTATAGTGTAATTTTTTTCACAATACAGTTTGTACCAACAACATCTCTCTCCAATGATTAGAGACAAGTACCATAGAAAAGGTCTTTTTTGTTTTTTAAATTTAACTTCAAGGACTAGGGTTTAAAAACAAATCTCACCCCACAATGCACAAATCCTGTCCTTAGTAAGAGAAGTCAGGAGTTCATCCCTTCAAAATGTTTGCAAAAAGATGTCAAGGTGTCTGAAATGGATAGCCCAGAGACAAAGAGTTGCTCATCTGACAGCCCTCCTTGACTCTCATTCCTCTTCCTCTTAGATATTCAAAGTTCCTTGCAAACATTACCCAATTAATCCCCTTAAATACCTCAAGAGAAAGTTAGTTGGTGGCAAGTATTATTTGGATATCTTACAATTTGCAAAATGGGAGTACTAAGAAATTCACTTATTTATCTAAGATTGCAAATGGGTAGATGTTGCTCATCCCTTCATTTATTCAACATGCATTTTTTTAAATACCTAATACATGGCAGACTTGTGCTAGGTGCTGAGGATACAAAAACAAGACAAAATGGTCCCTGTCCTCAGGAAGCTTATATTCCATTGACAGAAATGAAACTAGTATCCAGTGTATTTTACAAACTTAGGAAAAAGTAAAAAGGAAACATAAATTTGGGTACAGAAATTAACTAAAAACTATGTCCTTCTACATTACTCTCTCTGAGATTCTAAGTTAATATGTAGCAATTTCATCCTGAGTAGCTTAAGTCAAATAGAGTCAACTAGTATGTATTAAGTACCTGCAATGTGACTAGCACTAAGCTAGGTTTTCTAAAGAATACAAACAAATAAAAATCTAGTCCCTGACCTTTGGGAATTCTCAGTCATATCAGAGGGACAAGATATAGGACAAGACATAGGAAATAGAATGCAATTCAAGATAGCTTTTGATCAAGAGTTAACCTATGAGGCATAAATCATAGACAGTCACCAAAGTATTAATGTCACTATCAATCCACACCCTCTTTCATCAGAGGTGTGGCAGGGTGCTGCTATAGGAACTGCTTACATTTGAATCTCTGTTCAGCTCCCATCCATTCTGGACTTACTACTACACTCAAATTAGGGAAGAATCAGTGTGAGCTTCAAAATAAGTAGGAGTGTAATTTGAACATAGTGTCCAATAAGTGCCTGAGAAAACTAGTTTTAAGCAGAACAACTTGGTGATTACAGCAAGGTGAACTAGAGATCAAAATCCAAAGGTATACTTGCCCTCATCATTATCATTGAAACTTGGCAGAATGCAACTGATGACTGAAATATGGCTTTGGAAGGTTGGATCTCATTCAAAAGGATTAGGCTAGATAAAAAGGTGAGGGAGAAGCAATGTTAACTTAAAATATAGTTATGTTGGGAAATCCAGTAATAGGAAGTAAAAATCATGGCTTGTTCACTTGAATGAATATAAAAAGAGGCTAAAACAAAAGCAACATTTTCTTTGGTGCACACTACAGACCACCTGGACAGAAAGATGAACCAGATGAGGCATTTTTGAAAGAAAGTAAAAGCCTAGTATAGATACATAATATGGTTGTGATGAGGAACATAAATCATTCAGACATCTGCTGGAGCTCTGAGTGCCAAACACAGAACAACGAAGATTTTCTTAAATTGCCTTCAACAACCACAAGCATTTGTTTAGCATCTGTTATGTTCAAGGCAGTGTGCTAGGATCTGGGAATACAAGTACAAAAACAAAACAATGTCTGACCCCAAGGAATTTACATTCTCCTAAGGGGTTTACAACAAACACACAGAAAAGTAAACAAAACATGATTCTAGGAGTGTGAGCACACTACAAGTAAGAGAATTGAAAAAGGTTTCTCAGAGAAGGTAGAACTTCAATTGACCTTTTTTACCCATTTTATTTTACTTTTGAATTAAGCATTTATTTCCCTCCAATATGATGTATTTATTCATTTGTTTATTTCTTTGTTCAGACTGGTTCTCCTTAGCTCACCCGGACTAGAAGTGTACCACCCACTCATAGGCCAGATTCCACTAATGATCACCACAGAATCTTTGACCTGATATGTTTCTGAACTGTCCTACTTATGCCCTCTTTATGCAGGCTGGTGCTTCCTCTCCAACCTTTCTCCTAGAGGATCATCATATCCAATCAGTTTTAGCCTTAGTGCAGGTGAGAACTCCTGTATTCAATAAATGTGCCAGCCTCAGCCACTCTGATAGCAGGGATTGCAGGTGTGTACCACTATACTCAGCTCCCATCCTTCATTAAAAAAAAAGAAAGAAAACCAAAATTTTTTTAACAAATATGCATAACCAAGCAAAATAAATTTTCACATTTCTATATCCAAAAATGTATGTCTCATCCTGTATCTTGAATACATAACCTCTCTGTCAGGAGGTGGATAAGTAGGTATAACAGATCATTGTTAGTCCTCTGGAATCATGATTGGTTACTGCATTGATCAGAATTTTGGTGTCTTTCAAAGTTGTTTGCCTTTACAATATTGTTGTCATTGTATAAATTATTCTCATTCTACTCACTGCACTCTGCATCAACTCATAAAAGTATTCCCAGATTTCTCAGAACCCAACCTTTTCATCATTTCCTATAGCCACAATAGTATTTCATTATATTAATATACTATAATTTGTTTAGCCATTCCCAAATTGATGGGTAACCCTTTAATTTCTGGTTCTTTTAAAAAAAAAGAGCAGCTATAACTCTTTCTGTAGATATGAATCTTTCCCTCTTAATCATTGATCTCTTTGGGGTATAGGCCTAATAGATGTATCTAGGTAAAAGGACATGCACAACTTAGTAACTTCGGGGGCATAGTTCAAAAGTACTTCCTAGAATGGCTGGCCCAATTCATTGCTTCACCAACAGTGCATTTATGTGCCTACTTTCCCACAGTCCCTCCGAGATCTGTCATTTTCTTTTCTGTTATCCTTGTCAATATCATAGAAACAAAGCATAAACTAAGAATAGTTTTAATTTGTTATTAATGATTTTGAACATTTTTTCATATGGCTAATAATAGCTTAGATTTCTTCTCTTGTAAACTGCCTATTCATATTCTTTGATAATTTGCTATTTGGGGAATGAATCTTATTCTTTTTTAAGTTTAATATTTTTCCCAATTACATGTAAAAACAATTTTCAACCTTCATTTTTACAGTTTTTTTCTTGCCAAATTCTCTCCCTCCCTCCTTCCTTACCTCCATCATTGAGAAGGCAAGTAATTTGTTAAAGGTTACACATGTGTAGTCATACAAAACATATTTCCATATTAGTCATGTTGTAAAAGAAAACACAGACAAAAAAAAGAAAAAGAAAGTAAAAAAAAAAAAAACAGGTTGCTTCAATCCACATTCAGATTCCATCAGTTCTTTCTCTAGAGGTTGATAACATTTTTCATCATAGATCCTTAAGACTTATATTGCTGAGAATAACTAAGTCATTCACATTGATAATTGTACAATATTGCTGTTACTGGGAAATATGGTCCCCCAGTTCTGTTCTCTTCACTTTGTATCAGTTCATATAAATCTTTCCAGGTTATTCTGAAAGTATCCTGCACATTATTTCTTATAGCACAATAGTATTCCATCACAATCATATACAACAATTTGTTCATCCATTTGCCCAATTGATGGCATCCCCTCAATTTTCAATTCTTTGAGAGTAGGATCTTATTCTTATAAATTTGAATCACTTGATCTAAGAAAAATTGTCCTAATAATTAAAGCTATCCAAAAAGGGGAATAGGCTCTCTCAGAAAGTAGTGAGAAGTTTTCAAGCAAGGCCTGGATGCCCTTGTTTTTAGAGATGTAATAGAGGAGATTCTTGTCCTCATACAGGTTAGAGTCTATGGCTTGTGAGATCTTTCCAGCTCTGAAATTCTGTGATTCTGATGTTCTATGCCCAGATTAGTGCTCTGACACTTTCCAAAGTCTGATTATCTAGACATTTTTTGGTGTCACTCCCCCAAGTAGATCATAAAGAAGAACCTACTTGCTCTCTAGCTCAGAACATGGTGCACATTGCTTCTTGATCTGTATTTGGGCTTAAATTCAAATTTTAGTTTCAGTAAAAATAGAATCCCCACTAAGATCTAAAGACATTTAATGTATATTATCCAAAATAGTTATACATACATATATTTATTTTTTAAGTCACTAAGCATGACAATAGAAGAAAACTTAAACCTAAAGATGAGTTGTTGGCTCACTGTCTGGAATAAGATGCAGAGAAGAGAAAAAGGAGACAGGAAATAGAAAGAAAAATTCCTTTATCCTGTATCACATGTTTTCCACAAACCCAAAGTTGATTCCATAGTGCAAGTCATGCCAGTTCCCCTGAAGCCAGACCATTAGGCAGTCTCCAGAGGGAACAAATACAAGTTCCCAAGACCCTGAGCTCTGAATGTCACCTACAATTAAGCCTCTTCTAGTAAAGCCATTGCTTTTCAAAACCCTGAGCAGGTAAGGAAGAAAAAAAAGGTAAATGCATTAAAACAAAGAAAAAGATAAGGGAATATAAGCTCAAATAGGAGCAAAGAGAAGTGAGAAATAGGAAAAGCTAAAAAGAAAATGAATCAGAAGAAAAGGAGCCCAATACACAAGAGATTTTAAAAACGTTGAAGTAAAGTGTGTCCTCAAAATACATAAAGAAGCCCTCAATAGACAGAAACTTTCACCCTTTTCATTTTCTGTTTTATTTTTAAAGTATAATTTGAAGTTCTAAATGCTTTCTAAGTTAAGAGCAACCACAGGAAGTACCATTAAAATTTTTGGCCAGTCCAAATGGTCTTTTATTGCATCTTGGCATTTTTGTAGAGGGTAGTCAACATCTGTCATGACTTGACTAACGTAAAATTTGATTTACTATATCATGCTGCTATGGCTCTGTGGGAAGCATATTCCCCCCTCATACAAACACATGCACTGTTGCTCTTATTTTATTTAATCTCCATTGAATAGACCCCTCATTACATTTAATTAAAATGTCAGGCACAAAATCATGTTTATGCTTCAATACTTCAGGGGATCTCTGATCTCATCAATTTGGGTAGTCCTTCTGCCAGTGCAGTTTGCAACCCATCTACATTGTCTGGAAAACTCTTTCCAATAATGTCCTACAAACAATCAGTGGAATAACAGATAGTATCAAGGAAAAGTGTAGCCACAAAGGAGGCAGACAGATACTCTATAGAAGATCTACTCAACCTGCCAGAAGCCTTGTTTAATGTCTTTTTACACTTCATGTGTACCAAAGCTAAATGCAAGCTATCTTTTACCACTTGCTCTTCCTATACAATTAGGCCATCAGACTTACAGTGATAACGTTTACTCAAAGCCCTAAAGAACTTTACCTTCTCTAGTTCTACTGTTGAACCTTGCACAGGAGCGGTGCACACTTTTCATAAACACACATTCCCTGTTACTTGGCCTTTTTGACCTTGATGACAGAGGGTCATTAAATAAAGTTACCTGTATGTGGTTATATTAATCAAGAATTATATTGTATGGTCTTGCTTTTGACCACCATCAATAAGCATGACTATCCAGGAGAAACAGGAAAAATGAATGAGTTGGCATTCATTATATTAAACAAAGCATTAAACAAAAGAAGGGGAGCAAGTAGGATTGCCTTAAAAATAATAGATCTCTTTCTATCATTCCAGATTTCCCCCAGAAAGAAGATGCATACCTCAATAGTATTATTTTACCATTATTGTTGTATGGCTGTAGAACATGACAGCTTCTGAGGAATTGAAAATGAGTATCACACAGTTAGCAATGAAGAAGCAAATGGGGATGTAAGCAGGTTACAACATACAACTAATGAGGAAAATGTCCAACTGGAGTAAAAGATCTCATCAGAGAAGAATAGGAAAGAAAGGTGAGGAAGATGGGATGTTCTCGTAACAAGATGATGAGTAGACAACCCAAGTGCTCCATGGGCATCTTTGTCACATCAGGAAAAAGCAAACAAGGCCTCCAGAACATTGGGTGGTCTCCACTGTGAAGAGCTTAGGGAAGGACACAGAAGAGAGTAAAGGAAGAGGCACAAAGAGGCCATGATCTTTGTCTTTGAGGGGAATAATCAAATCGATGAGCTCACAAAACTATTTGATTATTTGACTATATTGTGCCATCTTAATATAAGCATTAGAATTTTATGTTGAAAAAGAACCTTTAAGGATTCACTTTGCTCTACCAAAGGAAATGTATTTTGTCATCAACAAAAAGTAAGCAAAATAGGATCTATTTTCTTTTCATCTTTCAGCAAATTCTATGACTTAAAGTTGCAGTATGCCATAAAAAATCATTTGAGAACATCGTCTGCCTCTCATATTTACATCATTAATGTCCTCAATAAATATATGTCTCACAGAGATTTTAAAAGGTGAGGAAAAAGGAAAATAGGTTGGTAACTATTGCTGTCCTCTAGTATTATCTTTGGGGGGTAATATTGTACACTGAGGGTTTTTTTCCCATTCTTTTTGTGTCTTCCCTTCTCCAATATATTTTCTAAAATCATCACACAATTACATTCAAAATTACATTGCCTACAGCAAAATTTCTCCAATATATACTGAACCTGATCCAGTCACCTTTCCCAACTACATTTTTGTTAGTGCCATTTCTATTTCTTCAATTGGCATGTCTATGATTGAGATGTTAGGGTCCAAATGAGGTATTTTCACTCTTACCTATGTTCCAAATGGATCATTTTTGAAACACTGACAAATCTGTTACATTTTATATTTTATTCGTTGTCCCACTTCCACTTAGATGTTTGAATGTTCTTTTGATAATGTGGTTTAGTTGCATCCCATGCCATGCTTTCTATAGACTTCTTTTTACTTCCACTGTTTTCCCTTGTTTTATGAGGCAATGTTGCTCAAAATCTTCCACTGTCCTCTTATTTTACAATTAAATTTATATCCTAAACCAATGTTGCCCTTGGATTCTATCTTTTTCAACCTCACAAAGAGAACAAATGTTTGTTGGCTGAGATAGATTCTGGGCATTTTGAGTCCTCTTATTTTGGCAGTGATGTTACCTGGGTTAGACTTCTAGAGAAAATAGCAATAATGAAATTCAATATTTTTGCATTTCTCAATTTCCCACTTTTCAGCCCCAATAATTTGAATCAGCCACATTTAATCTGTTGCAATTTTACAAATTGTCTTCTCATCTTTGGCCTTTCTTATAATTGAATGTTAATTGACCTTTGTTCTAATCAGTCAATGGAAAAACTGCATACATATAGCTATTTCTGAAATGACTACAACAGTAATAGCCAGTCAATAATCATTCCCTTTTTGTTGATATAATCATTTTATGAAGTTGTTCAGGGCTGGCCATGTCCACTATCTTCTGACTCTATTTTTGCTCATAATACATGAGCATAAAGCTCCTCAAGTAGTCTGTAAGCCTTCTGTTTCTTGCGTTTCTTAAGCCAGAAACAAATTTCCTAATATGCCTTTTGGTATTTTTCCCCATGGCTACCTTAATTTTTTTTCTTTGTTAGTGTTTCTTGAAAATACTTTTATTTAAGTGAAATTTTCAAGGATGATAGGTTTTAGATCTTGTTAAAGGCAGCAACATCCTTTGGTTGCATGTAGTCTTCAAAGTCAGTTATCTGTTCCCCTACCATACCTGTCCCAACTTTATCATTTTCAACTACATACTGTATTTGAAGTTTCTTGATGCCCATGGCTACCTTCTTATTGAAGTCAGTTAATACCAAAGTGTGCATTGATTTGGTCTGAAAGATGTAAAATTTTAATAGATTTTTCTGTCTCTTCATCATCTGCACCAGATGATGACCTATGGACTTCAATTATGTTCATAGCCATCTTTTTGGTTATGATCATGAAGAGTACTTCAAGATGACAACTAACTATCCCATGAAATTTATTTCTTTTCACTTTGAATCAAACATTGTATAACAATTCTACAATTTCCTTTATTTGACATTCAAGAAGAACCTCTGAGCCATCCAACCATTTAGTTACAACTTCCTTTTATTTTCTAGTTTCATTTATCACAAGAATATCAACATTGGTGTGACTTACTTCTTCTAGTAGCTTACCCATTTATTGGGCATTGAGCAAATATGCTCAGATTTAGAGAGTTAACAGTTGTTCACATTTATACATACACTAATAACTATGATTTTTTTTTTTGGTGAGGCAATTGGGGTTAAGTGGTTTGCCCAGAGTCACTCAGCTAATGAGTGTTACGTGTCTGAGGCTGGATTTGAACTCAGATCCTCCTGACTCCAGGGCCTGTGCTCTAACCACTGCACCACCTAGCTGCCCCTATGATTTTTTTAAATACCTTTTACTCACTTTTTTGCAACCTCATCACTATTCCTGTGAAAACAAAATGCAATGTGAGTTATATTGAATCTTCCATTGTTTACTGAATTATCATGGACAAAAAAGCCTTATTACTTAGTGGTCAACCTACTGGTAATAAGCCATTCCTTAACCAAACTGGGGTGGTCCTTGGACAGCAGAATAAAATTCTTTCCAGAACTGTATTTGATGCCTTTTCATCCTGGCAGACATAGCCAGAATTTATATTTCTGTTGTGATAGCCTTTGAAATTCTAGTGTCCTCTCTAAGCCGTGATGAGGCACTGGAAAAAGATTTTGTGAAACAAAATCAGTAAAATTACCACAGTGAGTAGAACAAACTACTCTATGGATTTCAGTAAGCCTTTTTATTGTCTTTGAACCTCAGTTTCCTCATTTTAATGGCTGATAAGAGCACATTCATCAATTATCTCAAAGGATTAGAGCTGTATTTTGCTATGATGTATTTATTAATTGCTGTGGATAAAAATTTAATTAGTAAAATTAAAATTACCTTTGCTTCTAATTCTCTTTAAGGAAATATTATTAAAAAATTCATTTGCCTATAGCTTTGCAAATAATTCCCAGTGTTTACTAGCCTGAAAAAAAATGTCAATGTTCTACGTCATTTCCTACCAAGGAGTGAAATAAAAGGTGATATGGAATAGTGGAAAAGGGGTTGATATAATCACAGAATCTAACTTTAAAAAGACTTCAGAGGACATCTACTCTAAAACATATCTGAAAGTATGCTCCCTACAGCCTATATTATATTGAAGTAAATAAAATGAGTCACTTTACATTGTCCTCTGAGATTAAAATCTGTTAGAAACACTGATTTATTCATTTAGCAAGCAATTATTAGTAGATTTGTTAACCAATCTTATTCTCCTGTCTGAGCCAAAAAACCTCCAGCTGACAAAGGGAGGAGATTGAGAATTTATATAATTTTCCAAGGGACTATTAGGGAATTCCAAGCTGTTATCTTTAACTACCTATTACTGATTATATTTGTAACTCAAGAACAGAATGTTTATCTAAAGGTAAGAGAAACTAAGTCAAAGATGCATTTGTGCTATTAAATAACAACGAATCATGAACAGCAGCTTCAAGGACACCAGAATGAGAAAATGATGTTACAAATCATGGAGATCTCAACAATTGCAATATTATTAGCATGGAAGGACTTTACAATATTACTAGAATATTCTAGTTAAATTGGCATGTAGGCAATTAAACCTGAGAACAATAGCTAGGGTTTGAATTAGGGAGCTAATTATTTCTGCTCTAATATTAAGGATTGTTAATTCTACTTTACCTATAACCTTTATAAATTTGAAATTTTTGTCTCTTGCTTCTTCCTTGAAAAGAAGCCTCTGACAAGCAGTTCTCTAGCTTCTGCTTGAAGGCTTCTACAAGAGGGAATTCACTATCTAAAGAGGCTGCTCTTTCTACTTTAAGATAGTTTTAATCATTAGGGAGTTTTTCCTTATATCAAGCCTAAAATTTCCTCTTTATCTTTTAACTTTTTACAAAAGTTAGCCTTTGCAACTTTCATACCTAGTTCTGTTGTATGAGGCCAAGCAGATGAAATCTGTTTGCTCTTCAACATGACAGGCATTCGAATATTTGAAGAGCACTGCCATATTTTTCCTAAATACTCTTTTCTTCATGCTAACCATTACAAGTTCATTCAAATGATTTTCACATGGCATGATCTCAAGGACATTGACCAGCCTTTGGTTGGTTGTTCTCCTCTGGATATCACAAGGTTCTAATTGTCCTTTTTAAAAGGTGAGATACAGAACTAAAGACAATCCTCCAGATCTGGTCTGACCAGACCAGAGTATAGTCAGACCATCACTTACCTATTCCTATAAAGTGTCTCTCTTGATGCAGCCTAAAAATTGCATCAGCTTTCTTGACTGAAATGTTACCGTGTTGACTAATATTGAGTTCACTTTGATAATTCAGTGTTCTCTTCCTTCCAGCTGTTCAGATCACAGTGACTCATACCTTCCCATCCTGAGCAAATTTTATCTTCACTGTCCCATAAATCCATAATGGCTGAGGGAGGATATAATATTCTTCAGTCTCCTTGTAGATGATATTTGGAGTACACTAGTGGAACATGTAAATACATCCCACCAAGCTTTTCCTCATTCTTACAACATGAAGAGCACATCTCTTTTTTGATTATATAACCCTGTAATATCCTTAATTCTTTTTCTCCTGTGCCAGTCATGTTGGCAAAATGTTGCAATATACTCAAATCGTATGCCTTTCTATTCACCTTTAGGTGACTCACAACTCTAATTCTTTGGTTACTATGGTAATCCATTTATTATAGAACTTAGAAGTCTTGGAGCATGGCTTCTCAGGTATCATTATGGTATCCTCCAGGTGACTGATGGTAAAGGCTGAGAAGATAAGCTGTGGAAGATGACTGGGACCCAGCTGAACTCTCCCAACATGCCCCTCCAAACAACTTTAAGATTAAGCCTCAAATCAAATTTTGGAGCAGCAGAGCCAACAAAAAGCAGAGGGAGATAGGTTTCCAGCTTAAGCCAACTTAAGAGGATTACAGGAGAGATCTGTAATAACAGAATAGGTGCAGGCCCAGAATGTGGCAGAAGCACCAGTAGTAGGCCTTGGAGGCAGTATAATAGCAGTAGTAGCAATGGCAGCAGCAGCTTCAGAAGCTCTCAGCCAAGAGACAGTAAAGGGGTTGGACAACTGATCAGGAAGAGATTACAGGAGAAACTTTGCTCATACTGGGTACATCTGGCTTTGATTGGCAACTCTATTGCCCAGAAGCAGTTCTGGGTTGCAGTTCCAGAGCAGGAAGGAATGCTTGTGTTCAGTCACAAGGGAGCAGGGGCCCTGGTCACAGTTTCAAGGCCAAGAGGAACATGGGTACTTGTAGCTGAATGGGGAGCCTTTCCTGGGTAAAGACCAGAGAACAGATCCAGAGAGCAATGAACAGATCTCTCCCAGGATAACATCACTGTGCAAGCACCAAAATCTTGCAGATCCCCATAACTAGCTCTGAAAATACCAACATGAAAAATTCAGAAGCTTGGGACAGTGTCTCCCTATGCCCAGGTGAGCAGAGCCTGATATTAACATAAAATTCAAAGTGAAGAAATAGGCTGAGAAAATGAGCAAACAACAATAACTTGACCATAAAAGCTACTATGGTGGCAGGGAAAACCAAGACATTTACTTAGAAAAAGACAACAATGTGAAAACAGCAACAAACAAAGCCTTAATTGGACCCAAGGCCAGCAAGAATACCTGGAAGAGTTAAAGAAAGAGATAAAAGTGGTAGAAGAAAAATTGGGGAAAGAAATGAGACTGATGCAAGAAAGTTGTGAAAAATAGAATTAACAACTTGGTAAAAGAGGCACAAAAATATTCAAGACAATATCACGTTAAAAAGCAAAATAGGCCAAATGGAAAAAGACATACAAAAGCTCACTAAAGAAAATAATTCCTTAAAATTAAAATTGGGCAAATAGAAACTAATGACTCCATGAGATATCAAGAAATATTTTTTTAAAGTCAAAAGAATGAAAAAATAGAAAAAATATGCAATATCCTATTGGAAAAACAACTGAGTTGAAGAAAGATCAAGACCAGATAATTTAAGAATTATTGGACTAGGAACTTCCAGATGTGGAGCTAAGATGACAGAACAAAAGCTGAGCTCTCCCAATATCTCCCTCCAAACAATTTTAAAATGATACCTCAAAAAGAATTCTGGAGTGATGAAATTAACAAAAGGTCAGAGTAAGACATTCTTCTAGCTCAAGACAACATAGGAGGTCAGAAAAAGAGATTTGTAACAAGTTGTAACATATAATTGTGATGGAATACTATTGTGCTATAAGAAATAACAAGGTGGTGATTTCACCAAAAAAAGTGAACTGAACTCAAAGAAAGTGAGAAGACTGAGAGATCAATGTGCACAGCAACAGTGATGTTGTAATGATGATCAACTGTGAAAGATTTGGCTACTCTAAACAATAGAAATAATTCCAAGACAATTCCAAAGGACTCATGAAAAAATGCTTTTCACTTCCAGAGAGAAAACTGGTGAACTCTGAATGCATATTAAAGTATCTTTTCTTGCTTTCTTTATTTTTTTTGTGATATGGCTAATATCAAAATATGTTTTGCATTGTTTAACATGTATAATTGACATATTATTTGCCTTCTCAGTGGATGGAAGAGGAATGGGAGAGAGGGAAAGAATTTCAAACTCAAAATTTGGAAAGAAATTTAAAAAGAAAAGTAAGCTGAAAGTAAACGAATAATAAATATTTTTTAAAAGAAGTTGTAGATCCAGAGTCATAGGTTGGGACAGGAAGAATAGTGATATTAAAGGGTCAGCCTTTGAGGAAGAAGCTTCTAGTCATTAAAACCACTACAGGACTAATTATCTTTCTCAAAAAACTCATCCTTCTGAACTTCTCTATTACTTGTTGAGAGAAAAACCATCCTTTTAGTCACTCATATCCACAACTTCAGTGTCATCCTGGACTCCTCATTCTCAGTAATCCTATATAATCAATTACTTGCCACATCCTGTTGTTTCTCTCTCTCTCTCTCTCTCTCTCTCTCTCTCTCTCTCTCTCTCTCTCTCTCTCTCTCTCTCTCTCTCTCTCTCTCTC